>NC_137075.1:108856907-108916016 GCF_951640355.1 Cnephaeus nilssonii | reverse complement strand
AGGAGGGGTGACGGCGGCCACAGCAGCAGCCGTTCTCAGAGACGGGGAAATGGGGCCAGGCCCCGGCGAGGGCGGCGGCGGGAGGCGGCCTTCCCAGAGCTCGGCCGGTCCCGGCTCCAAAGGGGCCCCAGCTGGGCAGGACCCCGACGGCCGGGCACTGCCTGGCGCCTGCAGGACGGGACGCAGGCTGCCCGCGGGCGGCCACCACTTTCCTTTCATGTTTTTATTGATTTTTTTAGAGAGGAAGGGAGAGGGAGAGAGAGATAGAAACGTCAATGACGAGAGAGAACCTCTGATCGGCTGCCTCCTGCACGCCCTCTACTGGGGATCGAGCCCACAACCGGGCCTGTGCCCTGACCGGAATCGAACCCGGACCTCCCGGCTCACAGGCCGCCGCTCCCCAGCCCCGGGCGCCCACCTTCCCTCAGCAGGTCCGTGACGTCCGCCTGGTACCGGCTGCCCACGCGGATCTCCCCCCGGTCGGCCAGCAGCGTCTTCTGCTGCGGGTCGTAGACGAGTGAGTAGAAGAAGAAGTCCTGGAAGACAGCGCCGGCAGGTGAGCAGCGGCCCGGCCTCCCGGGCCCCGCGGCCGCGGAGCGGCGCCCTCCCCCGCAGCACAGCAGGCGCGGGGCGTTCCCGAGTGTCAACAGCAGCCCAAACGCCAGGCCGAGCGGGGCAGGGGTCTGACGGGTTCTGGGCACGGCGACGGGAAGATGCTGGTCTTCCTGCGGTCGCCACAGGAGACGCACACGCCAAGTCACAGGGCGTTCTGGACGCGGCGCCGAGCTGTGGGTGCAGCCGCCGCCCGCCCGCCCCTCCCCACCCCTCTGGCTGCCCCGCGCACACGCAGCCCCTGCCGCCCACACGGCCGTGCCCACGCCCCGTGCTGGACTGTTCTGAGCCACGGGCGGGTGGCCCAGGCCCGGCTCCTCGCCCACTGCCCACCCTGCAGCCTCCCCCTCCCCGAGGGCTTTCCCAGTCCCTGCCGTCCCCCTAAACCAGTGATGGCGAACCTATGACACGCGTGTCAGCACTGACACGCGTAGCCATTTCTGATGACACGTGGCCGCAGAGGTGGCCGCATGCCGAGGATAAAACATTTGCGAAATAATGTTTTTTCCTCAAAGTGACACACTACCCAAGTTACGCTCAGTTTTTTGGTGAAGTTTGACACACCGAGCTCAAAAGGCTGCCCATCACTGCCCTAAACTAACCAGCCCCGTGGCCTCACGCCCATGCTGAGCTTCCCTCTGGGCAGAGTCCTGTTCACTGCAGGCCCCGCCCACCAAGACCTCCCCCGCAGGACCCCCGCCCCCCAGGACCCCCGCCGCTTAGGACCCCCGCCCCCCAGGCCGAGAGCGGACACGTGAGAGTGACCCTCCCTTGGGGGGCCCAGCCGTGGGCAGGGAAGGCTGTCAGCCCCAGGGCCTCGGGGCACCCGACTTCTCCTCGTGGAAGAACGAGCGCTTCCTGGATCCCAGGCGCCCCCCCCCCTACGCACATCAGGGCACCGTGAGCGGCCGGGGCGCAGGTGCCCAGCGCATTTTGCTCACGAGGCCTCCGCCCTCTGCCTGTGGCTGCACGAAGGGGTCTTCCCCAACCACAGTGGGCGCCCCACACCCACGGCCCCGTGCCCGGGCTCCCCAGGCTCCGACTGCGACCCGTGAGGCCCCAGCACGGCCTCTGTGGCCGCCCCCCGGGACCGCCGCCTCCGGCCGCCCGCCATCACCATAGCCGGGTCCCCCCCCCCGCCCCCCCCCCTCGCGTCCAGGGAGCCCACTGACGGCTCTGTGGGGGTGGGCGTGCCCGGAGAGTGGGGTCCTGCACGTTACCGCCCTCTGCTCCCACCTGCCCGCCCCCCCCCCCCCCCCCCCCCCCCGGCTCGGCACCCGCCCGGCCAGGGCAGCTCTCCCAGGACGCTCGGGTGTGTCCCCGCTGGGGGAGGGGGCAGCCTCCATCACAAGCGCCCGGCTCTTGTCGGAGGGACGGGGCCCCCAGCCGCGCTGCGTGTTTGGTTGGATAAATCAGAGGCCCGCCCGCCACCGGCCCAGGGCTCGGCACGCAGAGGCGCCCTGTGGCGGTGGCTCGCACGGTCCGGTCCGGGGACAGACACAGGCCCTCAGGGGGCAGGTGCAGCAGGGGTGGGGGGGCCCGGGCCAGGGCAGCTGCAGGGCCGGGCAGGGGAGAAGCAGCCCGGCCCCCGTCGCCCCTCACCTCCCGCTCCAGGTAGGACTTGAGCGACTCGGTCTCGTTGAGCAGAGTGACGCTGCACTTCCCCCTGCGGAGACCGGGACGGGGCGTCAGGGGGGGCCGTCCGCCCGGCTCGCCCTCCCGCCCCCCGCGGCCCCGCCCTCCCCGCGGCCCCCGCCCGCCCCCGCTACCTGATGTGGGTGGCGGGCAGCGACTCCAGCTGCCGCGACAGGAACAGCTCCCGGTGCCGCAGCTGGTGCCGGAGCTTCTCGGGCAGGTCCACCATCTCGGGGTTCTCCATCTCCTCCTCCATCTCCCCTGCAGGCCGGGCGTCAGCGGGTCCCCGCCTGGTCCCACCCACCCCGGCAGGGCCGCGGCCCCCGCCCGCCCCGCCCCGCGAGGGCCCTACCTTCCTCGCCGTCAGCCCCAGACCCGGGTTTGTAGCAGACAGACAGGGCTGCAGGGCAGACAGGGGCAGGGGTTAGCGCTGCCCGGGCTGGGCACAGGGCGGCCTCTGCGTGGGCACCCAGCTGGGGGTGGGGTGCCCCTGAGGGCACAGGCGGGGGGGCCTGTGGGACGCCAAGGCAGGGGCACGCGGAACCCCAGGGCTGCCCGCCGGCCCCCTCCCACCCTGCTCTGGGCGGCTCAGGTCCGAGGAGGGGTGTGGAGCGGAGTTTCCGGCTGGGGCCCCGCCCCCAGGGCTGGCGGTGACCCTGGCTTTGACCCGGGTCCCTGCCCTTCAGCCAGGAGTCACCACCAGCCCGGCCTCTGCTGCCCCCCAGTGGTGGCCGCAGGGAAGCCCAGAGCCTCCTCGGTGGGTGGCCGGCAGGGGCAGTGCCCACACTCAGGCCCCACAAGCACCCACTGGGTAGGCACCTGCGTCACGGGGACGCCGCCTGGGCACCCGATGGCCTGGACAATGAAGGCGGCACACCACCGCCCAGCTCAGGGCCGCCTCCCACCCAGGCTGCGGGCAGGGTCCCGGCCGTAACCGTGTGCAGCCCGGGGACACGATGGGCTTGAGACACGCGTGCAGGCCGCATGGCCAGGTGGCCCCGCCCCAAGTGTCAGGGACCAGGGACAGTCACGTCCGGGTCCCGGGAGACGGTGGCCCCAGGCACCAAGGACAGGCCCCGGGACACCCGCCCAGCAGCACCTCTGGGCCGAGACACGGAGGCCACGAGGCAGCCCACCCTCCGAGGTCGTGGCCGGGCCCTGAGCGGGGGGGGGGGAGGGGATCCCCGGAGTCAGAGCTCCTCAGTGGCTGAGTGTACACAGGCCTGCTTTCTACACACTCGGTGGGCGAGCGAGGGAGGGAGGGCTCCCAGGAGCATAAACATGAGCACCCCCCACCCCTGCCTGCACCTGGGACCCACCCCCACCCCTGCCTGCACCCAGGGCCCACCCCCACCTGCACCCCCACCCAGGACCCACCCCCACCTGCACACCGCAGGCAGCAACACGCCCCCCTCCTGGGTGACCAGCACAGACCAGGACCCGCCAGGGGAAGGAAGGGCTCGCACAGAGACCCACAGCACTGCGGGGACGAGTGGCTGCCGAGGAGGGGCCGTCCCGGGGAGGGCGGGGGGGGGGGGCACTCACTGGCATGCTTGTCCGCCAGTGCGATGAGCGTGCTGGAGATGTCCCGCCGCCGGTAGAAGCACACCACCTTGGCCTCCACGTTCCCGTTGGCCGTCTGCAACAGCGAGGGCCATGTCACCGCCGCTCACGCCGCGGGGGGGGGGGGGGGCTCACGGAAGCCCCAGGTCCGCCCCCCTCCTCCCTCCACGGACCCCCCCCTCCCCCCCAGCCTCCTTGCCTCCCCCTCCCCGTCCTGGGGACCTGGCTTCTGAGTCCCTCCCTCAGGCCTCGCGTGGGGCCAGAGCCTGATTGACCCCTGGCCACCAGAAAGGTCAGCCACGACCAGAGATCACCCAGGCTGCTCGGCCTTCTGGCTGCGGGACCCCCCGCCCAGCGCCGGGCAGAGGGAACATCGCACAGGGCACATGGAGGACGGGGCAGGGGCCGGGCAGAGGGAACATCACACAGGGCACATGGAGGACGGGGCAGGGGCCGGGCAGGACCGCACAGAACAGAGCGTCTCCAACCGACAGGAGCCGGACGTTTCATCACAACGCAGGCCCTCCACAGCCCACCTCCGCGGGGTCCCCGGGACAGCACTTCTCACTGAACACGTCCCGGAGGCGCGTGCAGCTGCATTACCGTTACCTCACTCAGGACCGAGCCCTCTCCACGGGGCGGGGGGGGGGGAACCCCACCCGCGCTCCCTCCATGTGACGCACTCGGCTCCATGTGCCCCGTGCCCCCCCCGCCCCCCGTCCCCAGCTGTGCCCGGACAGCCAGCCTGCCCCGCGGGCGAGGAGGCCCAGATCGGGAAGCTGCCCTGCAGGTCCCCTCGGCCCGGCGGCTCCCACCTGACCCCTCCGTCTGCTCGGCCCCCGGAGCGGGGCTCCCACGAGGTGCCTGGAGAGCAGGACGGCGGGGGGGGGGGGGGGGGGGCCCTCCCCTGCGCCCTGAGCCCCGGGAGCCAGGCGGGCGGCAGCGCTCCATGGGGCCGGTCCTGAGGCCGCCCCACGCTGCCCAGGGAGACTGGGGAGCAGGCTGAGTGGGTCCCCAGGCCCCATGGGGTTGGCCTCCTGTCTCTGCTGCTTTTGGCCTCTGCTGCACTTTCCTGAGTCCCTCACACCCACCTTCCCGCCTGCAGCTCCCTGCCGCTTGGCTTCTGCTCAGGACGTCCCGCTGCTGCTGCGGCAGGGCCGCCGGGACACAGGCCTCCTGGGAGGTCCCCCCCCGCCCCGCCCGTGGCACCTCTCCCCCCTCGCCTCCCTCCCCGCTCCTCCCTGGGCCCTCTCTCAGGGCCTCTCCTGGGCGTCCGTCCGGAGGGGTCTGTGAGCTGCTGGGCGCCAGCCTGGCCCCTCCCCATCCCCAGGGCCTGGCCCTGCCCCATCCTGGTCTCTCCGCTCCCATGCCGCACCCCTCCTTTCTGTTTCTGTCCAAACCGCCGGCTTCTCGTTGTGAAGATCTGATTCTCAGGACAATGTAAACACAACGCGTGTCCAACCAGAGTTCCAGGAGAAAACGTGGTGACTCTTTTCAAAGTTCCCAAGGGCCCAGCCTCCTGGGGGCCCGGCCGCCCGGCCGCCCGCCCGTCAGCCCCGCGGCCGGCAGCCAGTTTCCGCAGGAGCCCTCCCCGGAGGAGCCCCCCGGCGCCCCTCATCACGGGACCCCGTCTGTGTGTCCCAGACCCCGCTTTGATGCTGTCACACCGGGACCCGGAGTCCCTGCCTGTCCCTGACCGGGCGCCTGTGCCCCTCGGGACGTGGTTTGGGGGGACGGGCAGATGACCCCGGGGACGGAGACCCCAGAACTTCTGAGCAGAGTGGCCAGGCCACGCGCCCGACAGTCCCCGCCAACGCGGCTCAGGCGGGGGCGGCTGCTGTCTCGCCTGTGAGTCGCCCCAGGGGAGCCCCAGGAGGGTGCACACCGCCCCCCCCAGGGCCGGGCCACGCACACACTCATTCCCACACACAGCATACACGTGTGTACACTACACACAGCACACACAACACACACGTGTGCGCACACACTACCTTGTTGAGCTCCTCAATCCTCCGGATCAGGTAGGGGTTGCTGGAGGAGTTCTCGAAGTAGACGTAGTCTGCAAAAGGCACAGAGGTCACCGCCGCACGCCCCTGGTCACGGCCCCCACCCCCACGTCACCCCCCACACATCACGGCCCCCTCCTCGGGACCCGGAGGAGTGCTAACCCCCCCACGTCATGGCCCCCCCACATCACAGCCCCCCCCCCATGTCACAGGCCCCACCCCCACGTCTCGCGCCCTCAGATCTGGAACAGGAGGGAAGGGAGGAGGTGAGGGCCCACGGAACCACGAGGCCATCTGCTGCCCGCCGAGGGAAGGCCGGTCCGGGGACAGCTCACAGCCAGCGGCCGCGGGAGGCCCACCTCCGCTGGGAGGGGGCTGCAGCCTCAAACGCCCCGACTCAGCGAACCGCTCCCACCAGGGACCAGCCCCGCCCCCCAGGGATGGCCCCGCGGGGCTGCCCGACCCCGTGGAGGCCCAGCCGTGACCGTGAACCTGCGTGCGACGGGCACCGTGAGCACACCCCTCGGGCCCAGCCACCGGCACACTGTGCACCCTGAGGACGCCTCATGGCCAGCGCGCCCTCCGCCCCTTTCTCACCCGGATCCAGAGCAGCTGCGAGCGCCGGCCGACGCCCACGGGGGCAGCTCAGATCCCTATCACGTGGTTTCACAAAAAGGTCTCAGCCCGATCGATGGCCAGCTCTCACTCTGAGGAGCTAGACAGTCAGGTAAACCTAAAACCACAACCCACACGCGCCCCAAACCGGAACAGGCCGTGTTCCCCACAGCGGGGACCCCGACCTGCCGCTGGGTCCATCGAGGCCCTGGCTCCAGACCCCGCGCCCTCCGCAGGCGGCGAGGGCACGAGAAAGGGTTCGAGCCTACAAACCTGACAGCTCGGACGAACCGGGCCATGGCCTCCGAGACGCACGGCCTGGCCCCCGCAGGAAGACGAGGGACCCGCACGCCAAAACCTCCCGGCGCCCCCGGCGCGCGCCCTCGGCCAGAGGGTGTCCCCCCAACTCCAGCTCAGCATTCGGGAAAGCGGAGGGGACAGGCCCAGCAGGCGCTCACAGGCCCGCCCAGCCCCCAGTGGCCCGGCTGCTCCAGCACGGAGGGAGCACCACGTGAACAGAGCACAGAAGCCAGCTAGCCGCGGCAGGAGGCGGACAACGCCCACCCGCATCCTATAGAACAATCCTATAGGATAGAACAATCCTATAGGATAGAACAATCCTATAGGATAGAACAATCCTATAGGATAGAAGCCGGGCGCTGCGACACGCACTGCCCACCAGGGGGCAGACGCTCCAACCAGCAGGCTAGCTTGCTGCTGGGCCCACTGGGCCGGACACACCCTGGAGCTCTCCCGCGGTGCCTCCACCTGGCCTGTGCCCTCTCGCAATCTGGGACCCCCTCCCGGGATGTCGGAGAGCCGGTTCCGGCCCGATCCCCGCAGGCCAGGCCGAGGGACCCCATGGGTGCACGAATCCGTGCACCGGGCCTCTAGTTCCTGATAAAAACTTTTATTTTTTGGCCCTAGCCCCGTGGACAGCAAACTGTGGCTGGTGAGCCACATGTGGCTCTTTGGCCCCTGAGTGTGGCTCTTCCACAAAATACCACGGCCTGGGCGAGTCTATTTTGAAGAAGTGGCGTTAGAAGAAGTTTAAGTTTAAAAAGTTTGGCTCTCAAAAGAAATGTCAGTCGTTGTCCTGTTGATATTTGGCTCTGTGGACTAAGGAGTCTGCCGACCACGGGCCTAGCTGGTTTGGTTCAGCGGGTAGAGCATCAGCCCGTGGACTGAAGGGAGGACCCGGGTTCAATTCTGGGCATGGACCTCGGTTGGCAACTCTCCTCGATGGCTCTCCCCACACCTTCTACTCCCTCTAAAAAAATCAATGGGAGACATCCTCAGGGGAGGATTAACAACAAAAATAAAAAAAAGGTTTTTTTGTTAATCCTTGCCCAAGGATGTTCCGTCCACGGGTTTTCAGAGAGTGGAAGGGAGGGAGGAGGAGAGAGAGGAACATCGATGTGAGAGAGACACATCGACTGGTTGCCTCTATACCCGCCCCGACCGGGGCCTGGGATCGACCTGCAGCCCAGGGGCGTCCCCTCGATCGGGAATCAAACCCGTGACCTTCAGCACGCGGCCAGTGCTCGCCCTGAGCCCACTGGCCAGGGCTCCTGATAGAGACTCTTACGCAAACGGGATGACGGGAAACTCGACCCGGGTGAGGGGCACCGGACGCACCCACAGCGAGCCCCTCGGCGGGAAGCGCCACGCTCCCAGGCCCCACGCGGGAGCCGGCGCCTCCTGAACAGGGTTCACGCGTGTGCGTGCGCTCAGCGGGCTCGTGAGACCACACGTCTGCAGTGCCGGCTGCTCCGGGAACATGGACACCCCCCTCACCTTCACGAAGGCCCACGGACCATCCCAGACCCAGGGTCCGCCCTGGCGCTGGGCGCAGCCAGCTGGGCGGCGGCACACGCCCGAGGGTTGCCGGTTCGATTCCCGGGGAGAGGGGCAAGCAGGAGGCGGCTCCCACGTCGACGCTTCTCTCCCTCTTTCTAAAAGTCAAGCTTTTTTTTGCGTGCCAAGCAGAATTCTATTCAGACCAAAGGCTCTGAGGATAATTCTTTTATTTCTTTACATTAATTTATTGTTGAGGACATTACAGATGCCCCCATTCCCCCCTTTGGCCCCTTCCACCCTGCTCCGCCCCACAATAAACTCTCTTTATTTTTTATTTTATTAATCCTCACCTGAGGCTATTTTTCCCATTGATTTTTTAAAATATGTTTTTATTGCCCTGGCTGGTCTGGCTCTGTGGATAGAGGGTCGACCTGCGGACTGAAGGGGCCCGGGTTCAATTCTGGTCGAGGGCACACGCCCGGGTTGCAGGTTCGGTTCCCGGTGGAAGGTGTGCAGGAGGCAGCCGATCAATTATTCTCTCTCATCACTGATATTTCTATTTCTCTCTACCACTCCCTTCCTCTCTGAGGTCAATAAAAACATACTTAAAAAAAGAAAAATGCCCTGGCTGGTGTGGCTCAGTGGATAGGGCGTCAGCCTGGGGACCAAAGGGTCCCGGGTTCGAGTCCAGTCCAGGGCACACACCTTGGTTGCAGGCTTCTCCCAGGCCCAGGCCCAGGCCCGGGTCAGGGCTCCTGCAGGAGGCACCCAATCAATGTGTTCCTCTCACATCGATGTTTCTGTCTTCCACTCTCTCTACAAATCAATGGAAAAATATCCTCGGGTGAGGAATAAAATAAAAAGCAAAATAGGTTTTATTGATTTTTAGAGAGAGAGAGAGAGAGAGAGAGAGAGAGAGAAGCATCAATGATGAGAGAGGAACACTGATCGGCTGCCCCCCACTGGGGATGGAGCCCACAACCTGGGCACGTGCCCGACCAGGAACCCAACCAGCGGTCGACGCCCAGCCGGAGCCACACCGGCGGCTCCCATTGACTTTTAGAGGGAGGGAGGGAGGGAGGGAGGGAGGGAGGGAGGGAGGGAGGAAGAGGGAGGGAAATATCGACGTGGAAGAGACACACCAATTGGCTGCCTCCCACACACGCCCAACCTGGGCCAGGGATCCAACCTGCAACCCGAGCTCCTGCCTTTGACAGGAACCGAACCCTGGCCCTTCCCGTGCGGCCGCGGCCGGGAGCCTGGCCGTCACCGGTACGTCCCCGCGGTCACGGTCGCAGAGGGACTCACCCCTCACCCCGGGGCGGCCTCGCTCCCGGTGCCGTCCCAGGGCCGGGGCGTGAAGCAGCTGCGGACACGTGCTCAGTGTCGGGGGTCCCGCCCCCCGCCCTCTGCTCTGCAGGCATCATCGCCTCGTCCCCCTCGGCGGAGGCCCCCCGAAACTGGGCCGGCCGGCGCTGCGCCGTGTGCACGTGTGTGTGTGTGTGTGTGTGTGTGCGCATGCGTGTGGACGGGGCGTGAATGCACGCTGGGCTGTGACAACAGAAGGCCCAGGACCCGGCCTGCGAGCTGCAGACAGGACCCGGGTGGCGGGGAGGGTCCCGGGGTGCGAGGCGGCTGCCAGCTCACAGGGCCCCGCCCTCCGCCTCACGATGCCGCCCCTGGGGGAGCCGCGCCCCGCGGGCACTGAACGGTGTCCCGCTCCCGGGCTCTGGTCGGTCGGTCGGTGCAGACGGCCCACGGCTCCCTCCGCAGGAGCTGCCGCCTGGGGCCCACCGGGCAGAGCGGGCTCCGGGCTCCGTGGCCGCCTCCCTCCCCACCGGCCACGGAGCAGGGACCCCGACGCCCTGCAGCCGCAGCGCCACCCGCTCAAGGTCAGGGGCGCCCACGCCCCCCTCAGCGCCCCCCAACCTCTCGGGGCGCAGGGGGTCCCCGCACAGAGGCGCCGCCGCCTCACACACGGCATCCCAGCCCAGCCTCTGCTTTTCTTTTTAAAAAATACATATTTTTATTGATTTCAGAGAGGAAGGGAGAGGGATAGCAACATCCGTGATGAGAGGGAACCATGGATCGCCCCCCACTGGGGACCCAACTGTGACCTCCTGGGTCATGGGTCTGTGCTCAACCCCTGAGCCACACCAGCCGGGCCCTGCTACTTTTTAAAAAAACACACACACAATTTTTTTATTAATTTCAGAGCGTCAACCTATGAACCAGGAGGTCGTGGTGCGATTTCCCGTCAGGGCGCATGCTGGGTTCTGGGCTTGATCCCCAGTGGGGGGCAGGCAGGAGGCAGCCGATGGATGAGTCTCTCCCATCACTGATGTTTCTTTCTTTGAAATCTATAAAACAATATATTTTTTCTTTAAATCTACATTCCTTAAAAAAAAAAAGCAAAACCCCAAACCATAAAAATCCTCCAAGAAAACAGGATAAGACCTCTGTGACCTTAGGTCAGGAACCTTCTGTAGACTCGCAAACTGCACGTTATTAAAAAGCCCGCAAAACAGGGCCCCTCACAACTCAACCGCAACAAAACACCACAAACCAGCGCCGGGGAGATGTGGGGAGAGGGGACCCCCATGCACTGCTGGGGAGATGCGGGGAGGGGGGACCCCAGGCACCTCTGGGGAGATGTGGGGAGAGGGGACCCCGGGCACTGCTGGGGAGATGCGGGGAGGGGGGACCCCAGGCACCTCTGGGGAGATGTGGGGAGAGGGGACCCCGGGCACTGCTGGGGAGATGCGACCCCCATGCACTGCTGGGGAGATGCGGGGAGGGGGGACCCCAGGCACCTCTGGGGAGATGTGGGGAGAGGGGACCCCGGGCACTGCTGGGGAGATGCGACCCCCATGCACTGCTGGGGAGATGCGGGGAGGGGGGACCCCAGGCACTGCTGGGGAGATGCAGGGATAAGGGGACCCCCATGCACTGCTGGGGAGATGCGGGGAGGGGGGACCCCAGGCACCTCTGGGGAGATGTGGGGAGAGGGGACCCCGGGCACTGCTGGGGAGATGCGACCCCCATGCACTGCTGGGGAGATGCGGGGAGGGGGGACCCCCATGCACTGCTGGGGAGATGCGGGGAGGGGGGACCCCAGCACCTCTGGGGAGATGCGGGGAGGGGGGACCCCGGGCACTGCTGGGGAGATGCGGGGAGGGGGGACCCCGGGCACTGCTGGGGAGATGCGGGGAGGGGGGACCCCAGCACCTCTGGGGAGATGCGGGGAGGGGGGACCCCGGGCACTGCTGGGGAGATGTGGGGAGAGGGGACCCCCATGCACTGCTGGGGAGATGCGACCCCCATGCACTGCTGGGGAGATGCGGGGAGGGGGGACCCCAGGCACTGCTGGGGAGATGCGGGGAGGAGGGACCCCAGGCACTGCTGGGGAGATGCGGGGAGGGGGGACCCCGGGCACCTCTGGGGAGATGCGGGGAGGGGGGACCCCGGGCACTGCTGGGGAGATGTGGGGAGAGGGGACCCCCATGCACTGCTGGGGAGATGCGGGGAGGGGGGACCCCAGGCACTGCTGGGGAGATGCAGGGATAAGGGGACCCCCATGCACTGCTGGGGAGATGCGGGGAGGGGGGACCCCAGCACCTCTGGGGAGATGCGGGGAGGGGGGACCCCGGGCACTGCTGGGGAGATGCGGGGAGGGGGGACCCCGGGCACTGCTGGGGAGATGCGGGGAGAGGGGACCCCGGGCACTGCTGGGGAGATGCGGGGAGGGGGGACCCCAGGCACTGCTGGGGAGATGCGGGGAGGGGACCCCAGGCACTGCTGGGGAGATGCGGGGAGGGGACCCCAGGCACTGCTGGGGAGATGCGGGGAGGGGGGACCCCGGGCACCTCTGGGGAGATGCGGGGAGGGGGGACCCCGGGCACCTCTGGGGAGATGCGGGGAGGGGACCCCGGGCACCGCTGGGGAGATGCGGGGAGGGGGGACCCCGGGCACCTCTGGGGAGATGCGGGGAGGGGGGACCCCAGGCACTGCTGGGGAGATGCAGGGAGGGGACCCCACGCACTGCTGGGGAGATGCGGGAGGGGACCCCGGGCACCTCTGGGGAGATGCGGGGAGGGGGGACCCCGCGCACTGCTGGGGAGATGCGGGGAGGGGGCCCCGGGCACTGCGGATGGAATGCAGATGGTGCTGCTGTTACTCAGGAAATTAAAAAAATGAATCTGCTTCATGACCCAGCAATTCCACGTCTGGGAATTTATCCAAAGAAACCCAAACACCTACTGGGAGGAACACGTGCACCCCCAAGTCCACGGCGGTGCCGTTTACCACAGCCCAAGCGCCCACCAGGGCCCAGTGGGTAAGAAAGATGCCGCCCAGCCCACCGTGGAATACTGCTCGGCCGTGAAAAAGACGGCCCGGCCAGTGTGGCCGGGGGCTGAGCATCCACCGGTGAGCCAGGGTTCACGGTTCAGTTCCTGGTCAGGCACAGGCCGGGTTGCGGGCCTGATCCCGTGTGGGGCGTGTGGGAGGCAGCCGATCAGCGATGTTTCTCTCTCATCCATGTTTCTGTTTCTCTATCCCTCTCCCTTCCCCTCCCCTCTAAAAAAATCACTAAGAAGACATTTTAAAAAGTAAACAATTCCATCTTTAAAAAAAAGAGAGAGGAGGAAATCTTATCGTTTGCGACATGAATGACCCGGAGCAGTGGGTCCCAGCGTGGGGCACCCCCCCCAGAGGGGGGCCCTGATTTCTGAGGGGGGCCATTCGAGAACGAGCCATTAACAGTGAACCTTCTGCGTTTCTCCTGGGTCTAGGGCCTCACCTACAGGATGTAAACACACTGTGACATATTTATGCATTTCAGTTCTCTATTCTATGTTTTGAAACTTTATTGGCTATTTTTTCACATCGCTTCATTTTTTCCTTTTTAACAGTTTCTTAGTGATTTCTTCCTCCGTCCTTAACTGTCCTTTCGTCCTTTTACTTTTCTCTCTCATGGATGCCGTGCTCCGTGGAAGCTGGTTTAGGCCAAGTTCATGGCCTTTGAGGCTTCCTCCACGTGAACAGGAGTTCCCTCTGAATAATAAGGATTCTGTGTCACAGGGGCACCAGGATTTTAGAGATCTGAGGTGGGGCGTGGCCAAAACAAGGCTGGGGACCACTGCCCTAGAGGGTATTATGCGAAGTGAAATAAATTAGAGAAAGAAAAATGCTGTATGATCTTAGTCACACGTGGAATCTAATGAGCAAAATTCACAAACAAAAAGTCAGAGAGTTACAAACAGAACAGCCTGATGGGACCGGGTGGGAAAGGGATGGAGAATGCGCACTGGGGGACGGGTGTGAAGCCCGGCACAGGGACGCAGTCGGTGACACCGTACCAGCTACGCGCAGGCGGGGTGGGCACTGGGAATATCAGGGTCACTTTATAAACTGTACCAGTGATCCGGCGCACGGATTCGTACACATTGGAAGGAGATTAATTAGAAGGTGGCCAGCGGGGTGGGACGGGGCAGGACAGGCCGCCCACGCCCCGGACCCAACCTCCCGCGGTCCCTCCCTGGCGTCTGCTGGGGTCCCTCGGCCTGGCCTGCGGGGATCAGGCCGAAACCGGCTCTCCGACACCCCCAGAGGGGTCCCGGGGTGCGAGAAGGCACTCTACAAAGTTGCTGTCGTACAGGGTGTGGAACGCAAACACAAGTGTGCAGTAAACCAGATTCGGGGCCGACAGTGCCCCAGCAACAACACAGCCCACGGCCGAAGGTGGAAGCACGCAGCCCCACGAGGAATCGGGCTCCCTCCTCTCTGGTTTTGGGGTGCCTCACCCGAGAAACACCGCTGCCAAGTCACTGCAGCTCGACAGCTCCTGCATTGAGCGCCTGCGCCCTGGTGGTCAGTGCACGTCACAGCGACCAGTAGGACGTAGGAGGGACACTTAGCATATTAGCCTTTTATATAGATAGACTAGAGGCCTGGTGCACGAAATCCGTGCACAGGCAGGGTCCCTAGGCCTGGCCAGCGATCAGGACCGATCGGGGCCTTCCAGCTGCTGGCCAGGGCCTTCCTTAGTTCCGCGCCGACCCCTGGTGGTCAGCACACGTCATAGCGAGCGATCGAACTCCTGGTCGAATGCCCGTGGGGACAATTTGCATATTCGGCTTTTATATATATAGATATATAGATGGCTGTCTAACCACTATGCTGTATACCTGGAACTAATACAAAATAACATCCACTGCAAACTGTAAAAAGGAAGGGAGAAAAGAAGGAAAGAAAGAAAATTACCCAATTTTAAAAAACAGGCCCGAGATTTGTGCAGACACTTGACCAAGGACACATGGCCGGCAAATAAAAACACATGAGCCCTGCCGGCCAGCGTGGCTCAGTGGTTGAGCATCGACCTACGAACCAGGAGGTCCCAGTTCGATTCCCGGTCAGGGCACAGGCCCAGTTGTGAGCTCGATCCCCAGTGTGGGGCGTGCAGGAGGCAGCTGATCAATGGTTATCTCTTATCATCGATGTTTCTAGCTCTCTCTGAAATCAATTTAAAAAAATTTCTTCAAAAAACAACACCAGATGAGCTCTGGCTGGGGGCTCAGTCTGTTGGAGCATCGCACGTCCGCCCGCCCAAAGGCTGCAGGCTGGGTTCCCGGTCAGGGCACCGCCTGAGCTGTGGGTTCGGGCCCCGGTGGGGGCATGTACGAGAGGCAACCAGGCAACATTTCTCTATCACATTGATGCTCCTCTCCCCCACTTCCTCTCTAAAAACAGCATGCCTCAGTGAGGATTTAAAAAATAATGAAAAATAGCCGAGACCCAACCAGAGGGAATCGAACCTGCATTACCACCATTTGTCCACCATCCAGAGCTGAGGGGTCAGTGCCGACATGTACACATAAGGAACTGGTGGACATTGATGTTGGGTCTCAAAAAAACTGTTGGTCCAGAAAGAAACTCACTACAGACTGATTCATTTGCCGGTCAGCATAACTATTATTGCTCGTCTCACATTCAGTTCTTATAAGTATATCTCTAGTGACACATGATTTCGCTCATCTAGGGGAAATGATGAACAACATAGACTGATGAACAAGAACAGACCCAGAAACAAGGAGGCATCGATCGGACTATCGGGCCTCAGAGGGAGGATGGGGGAGGGCGGGAGGAGGGGGGAGAGATCAACCAAAGGACTTGTGTGCATGCATATGAGCCTAACCAATGATTAAGTTCAACAGGGGGTTGGGGCATCCGTGGGGAGGGGTGTGGGATGGGAATGGGGGGATGAGGACAAATATGTGACACCTTAATCAATAAAGAAATTTAAAAAAAAAAGAAAGAAAAGTAGGTAAAATAGTTCAACCATAGCTACAGCCAAGTCTCCCCAAATCTAAAATGTTGAGGTAAAAACTGAAAGTCAGACAAGAGTCCAGACTGTTATCTCCATGTTAGCAAACACCTGGAAGTATCTTGTATTTATTACTGTGGAAATAAAATGTCCAAATGAAAAAATAAAATAAAAATAAAAACACAGGCGAACACCCCTTATCACCAGGGCGACGGGAGTGGCCAGTGGTGATGCCCGCGCACCTGGCAGAACGCTGCGCAGACAGGAACTGACCAGGCCCAGACGTGACGGGGCTGGCGTCCCCGCTCTGCCCGCTCTGCCCGCGGCCAGCCTGGGAGGGAACCGCTCAGCTCCGCAAACAAACCGCCCCACCGCACGGGAGCGAGATCCCGCGTCCCGGCGTTCCTCGGATCACCCAGAGCCGCACCGGCGCCGGGTCAGGCCAGGAGGTGGCGCCCACGCGGGGTCACCGTCCCTCACGTCAAAGTGCTCCCTGCACCTGGCCCAGCGGCGGCCTATGAACCAGGAGGTCAGAGTTTGGTCCCCGGTCAGGGCACAGGCCCGGGTTGTGGGCTCCATCCCCAGTGGGGGGCGGGCAGGAGGCAGCCGACCAGAGATCCTCTCATCATTGGTGTTTCCCTCCCTCCTCCCTTGCTCTCTGAATCAATAAAAAAGTAGATAAATAAAAAGCGCTCCCTGACCCAGGAGCCGATCCCCACCGGACAGGCGTCGGCGCGGCCGGGATGCTCAGGCTCCAGAACGTGACGCGTTCCCCTGATGCTCCCACGAGGCCACGGCACTGCCACCCAGCCCGAGCGCCGACGGCACCCAGACGTCCCTCTGCTGCTGAACAGACCTCGGTCCACGCCGCACGGACTCCGTCCGCGGGAAGGAACGAGCCGCGGGGCGGCACTCCACGGAGCCGGTCCCGAAGGCGCGTCGGCGTGCCGTCCCCACGGGGCAGGCCCGGCGGTGGCGCGGAGCTGGGCAGCCGTGTCACAGGCCCTCGAAGGCCGCGGACGGCACCTCCCCGCTCCGAAGCCGCGATGCAGTTTTAAGCAGGGGAGCCGGGCCCCTCAGAAGGCCCTGAGGCAGGCGGGCCCACGCCGGGGGGCCGGACACGCGCCCGTCCCGTGAGGGGGATCGAGGCCCCACTGGCCCGAAACCGGGGAGTGCAGGGGCCCCGGCGAGCATGGGAGAACGGGCGGCACCCTGTGGGCATCTGAGGAGCCCAGCCCAGGACCCAGCCCCGGCAGCCACCCACCAGGCCCTCCCCAAAGGCCACACCCCAACATGGGCAGCTGCCCCCAGCCAGAGTCCCCCCAACCCAGCCCCAACCCAGCCACTGTGAAAACGCAGCCGCATCCGAGCCCGGGAAGGCTGTGCCGTCCCCACCTGACGCGGGCCCACCCCACACCCCCGGGGCGCCCACCGAGGCAGGCCCTGCAGGCGTGCGGGGTGCAGGGGCGCCCGGACCCTAAGGGTCCTGCCCAGGGACACACTCCCCACCCCCGACGGCAGCTTCTTTTTTAAAATCCAGGAGCTGAATGGCCACTCCTCCCGTCGAGGCCCAGGCGGCTCGGTGGCCGGGGCCCTGCCCTGCAGCCAGTCCTAAGCTGGGGACTCACGCGCACACGTGCCTCACCTGGTCCAAAGTTTAAAACCAGTGACAAAACGAAAGCGGCGTCTGCGAGGCGGGCAGGGACGGTGACGTAAGGAGAGCAACGGGCACAGTCCACCGTGGGGCGCCCAGCACCCCGCTGCCCGTGGGGGGTCTTCCTGGCCCCTTCTCCAAGTGTGTTTTTAAAAGAACAAATTACCCAAAAGAATGGGCGTGCGTCCCACTGGACCCGAGAGGAAAGCAACACGCGACGGCGACAGGAACGTGGCGGCAAGACGCACGGGCCCCGGGAGCCAGCGGAGGCCCTCGGCCCTCGGGAGGCCCTGCCCTGCCAGCCCTGTCCGGGCCCACCCGCCCCGCACACGGGCAGCTGCCCCGGCCAGGCCTGTCCGCGGCCGGGTCACTTCCCTGGAGGGGCCAGGCCGTCCCCTCCCAGGCGGACCCACGGCACCCAGCGGGGCAGCGGGCACACAGCTGCAGCCACGCCGTCGCCCACCCAGGCCTCGTCCCGGGTCCCTGGTGTCCGCTGGGGGGTGCTGAGCGTTCATGGCCGCCCGTGCAATATTTAGGAGATTTTGCCAAGAAGCTGTTTATCTGAAACCCCAATTTGGCTGGTGTCCGTGCTCTCCTTGAGGGACCCGGCTCCTTCGGAAAAGGTTCTGCTCTTAGGGTCCCAAGTGTAGACAATGGGGGTCCCTGCGGGGTTCCCCCAGGACAGGCCAAGCTGCCAGCGAGGGCCAAACCCCAGGCCAGGACCCACTCGGGGACAGAGGGGCCCGGCTTCCAGACGCCCTCCCCACGCAAGATGCACTTCCCACGGGACCTTCACCTGCCGGCGCTGCCCGCCGTGACCTCCAGCCCTGCCAGGACCTGGGACCAGCCCAGGCGCCTCGGCTCCCGCTCAGAAACCCGGCGGCACGCAGTGTCTCCCACAGGGAGCGGCGGGGAGCTCCGAGGGGCTGGCGTCACACCTGCAGAGCGCCACTCGGAAGGGAGGGAGGGGACCCCAGGACACCTCAGAGGGGGGACACGCAGACCTGGGACTGGACAGGCCTCCCCTGAAGGAGCTGTCCACACCACGGGAAACCGAGGCACAGGAAGGTTGGGGGGTGGTCAGGCCCCCACCGAGTCCTCAGCCAGACAGGAGACCTACAGGCCAGGGCTGTAGCCCCAGGCGGAGGGGAGACCCTGAGTCGCCCCCCCCCCCCCCGCCCCCCGCCCCACAGGCAGGCACAGGGCAGCGTAGGCCCCAGCATCTCCCCGGGGACTGGCATGCTCCTTCACTTATTCATTTACTCAACACCCAGGGCCAGGCTTGGGGTGGGAGGGGGGCACCTGCAGGAGGGGGTTCTGGCTGGAGACCCCAGGGGGTGGCAGGTGTGGGCTGGGCCCCAGGGCCTTGTCACATCAGCAGGAGCCACAGGGCGGGCTGGAGGGGTCCCCGGGAGGTGCATGGGGGTGGCATGGGGAGGGGGGCTGCAGGACGGGGAGGAGCCCTGAGGCCGAGGGGCCCGGTCTGGGCACCAGGGTCATGGGTGGCTGTGATGGGGTTCCCTGGGGTGTGGTGAGGAGCACCCTTGGGGATGACACTCCTGCCTCCCCCCAAAGTGGGGGGAACAGGCCCCTGGTCCTAAGAGGGGTGCAGGCCCCCATCCCAGTGCCAGAGGGGGGGTGGCAGGTGCCGCGTTCACCCACTGCCCGGAGGGGCCCGGCCGGAGAGCGTGACCCCACACCCAGGGGTGGGCGGCCAGTGAGGGGCGTCCCGGGGACGGGGGACGCGGAGAAGCAGCGAGGCTGGTGCTGTTCCCCGCCGACACCCCACCGGCGGTGGGCACTGGGGGCGTGGGGGGCACAGGGTACCCCACCTCCGCGGGGCCGATGGGGACCCGCTCGGAGCCCGTGGGCACCCGGCGGGGCCAGACCCAGAGCCGGTCCTGGGGCCCCAGCAGCGGGGAGCGGCCCCCCAGCACCCCGCCCGGGCCGCGGCCTCTCCGGGCTCCGCAAAGCGCCCCCTGCGGGGCGGGGCGCCGGAAGGAAGCAGGGAAAGTTCGGGGTGCCTCAGGGGCCTGTGGCCGGGGACCCCGCGGGGCCTGCGGGGGGAGCCCCGGCCTGGCGGCGGCACCGGGGAAACGGGCCCAGGCGGGGCCCATCGCGAGGCCGCTGCCCCGCACCCGCCCCCGCACCCGCCCCCGCCCCCGCCGGGCCGGGGGCCCCAGACTCGCGGGCCCGGAGCGGCGGGCGCCGGGGCCACGTGCTCCCGCGGGGGGCGCTCGGCCATCGGGGGCCCAGGCCCGGCCCGCGCCCCGAGGATGCTCGGCCGCCGCCCCCGCCGCTCCGGGCCCGCCACGCAGGCGCCCCAACAGGTGGGCCGCGCGCCCCGCCGCCCGCACCCCGCGGCGGGTGGAGGCGACGCGGCGGCGGGTGCGGGGCGGGTGGGGGAGGGGCGCGGCGGGCGCGGCGGGGCCGGCGGCCTTACCTCCGACCCTGTACATGTTGGCGGCCATGTCCGGCGGCGGGGCCGCGGGCAGCGCGGGCGGCGGGGCCGGGAAAATGGAGGCGCGGGCGGCGGGCGGCGGGCGGGGGCGCGGGGCGGGCGGTTTAAAGGGGCCGCTGCCGCCGCCGCCGCCGCGGAGGCCGCGCAGGGACCGAGGCCGCGGGCGGGAGAGGAAGAGGCGGGGCGCGCGCGGGGGAGGGGCCTCGTTCCCGCCGCCTCCGGCTCCGGGCGCCCCCACCTCTCCGGGTCCAGGCCGCTCCCTGGGCCCGGCCCCCCCCGTCCGCCGCCCCCCGTGTGCCCTGTCGGTCCCCCCTGTGCCCGGTCGGTCCCCCCTGTGCCCGGTCGGTCCCCCCTGTGCCCGCCCCTCCCCGTGCCCAGGCCCCCCCCCTCCGTGCCCCGTCCCCCCTGTGCCGGGCTCTGAGGCTCGGGGGGGGGGGGGGGGGGAAGCTGGAGACAGGGGTGGCGCCCCCGCACTGGGAGCGGGGGACGGGGTGCGGGGCTGGGGCTGCTCTGAGCGAGACCCAGGTTCCTGCCCGGTCACTCAGACGGCGGGAGGGAGGGTCCAGTTTGAGGAACACGGAGCGGGCCTCGGGGACCCCAGCTGAGTGCAGGGCGCCCGGGGTGGCCCCAGCACAGGTCCCTGGAGGCCCTGGCGAGGGGGGGGGGGTCCCAGGAGGGCGCGGCCGCAGCCCAGGGTCAGGGGAGGGGTGCGGGGGGGGACCACAGTTGTGATCGATGGGGGGACCACAGTTGTGATTGATGGGGGGACCACAGTTGTGATTGATGGGGGGGCTTAGGTAGAAGCGCAGGGGGATATTGAGGGGTGAGGGGTGAGGGGGTGGGGAGGATGCTCCCCTCCGTCCCACTGTGTGGCCTGCGTCTCCGTCTCCTACCAGCACCCACACCCTGACCCACAAGTGCCAGCAGCTGTGGGCACCAGCACCCCGGCCTCCCCAGACAGGAGGCCGCGCCGGGCACCGGCACCCACCCGCCGGGGAGGGAGCCCCGGTTTCCCTCCGCCCAGGGAGGTGGCCACGGCCCACGTTCACGGTGTCCCGGTGTCTGCGGGAAGCCCCCCGAGTTCCAAGTCCCCCAGAGGGGGAAGGTGGGCCCCCACCGAGCAGCGCGATGCTGGTCCACCCCAGGGGACCGCGCAGGGCCGACGCCCGCCTGGTCACCCTCCCCGCCGCCAGGCCCGCCAGCTCCTCGGCCCAGAGCCGCTGCGGGGCAGCCCGGTCCGGTCCGGTCCGGGATGACTGAAGGCCCGGCCACAGCCGCAGGGCAACGGAGCCGGCAGCGGGCGTGAGGGCTGGGCGACCTCGCAGCGCCCGGGGCAGCAGGAGCCCGGGGGGGGGGGGGGGGGCGTGGGCGGGGCGTGGGCACAGTGATCGCGGGGCGCTGCCTGCAGGTCAGGAGGTGGAGGAGGGCCCGGGGCCTGTCTCCGGGGGGCGAGCAGGCCAGGCCCACACCGCCGGGACCCCAGGCCCGGACACGGGCTTTGCCACTGGAGGCTGAGGGCCGGAGGGCCGGAGGGCCGGAGGGCCTTTGCTCAGAAGGATGGGCCCGTGCGGAGGGTGGAGGACAGAGGTGGGCCCCGAGGAGGGGCTCGGGGGGCGCAGACGCCCTGCGGGGCAGGTCCAGGGCTCCAAGGCCCCGAAGAGCCTGCGGGCACCTCCCCACAGGTACCGGCCCCCCTTGGAGCCTGAGCAGGAGCCTGGGCAAAGCAAGCGGAGCCGGGGACCTTCCAGAAAACACCATTAACCTGGACCCCCCCCCCCCCCATGAAGGTCATTAGCATCACCAAGGGACAGACACTGGGGCCGTGGGGGCCTGCCCTGGGGGTGGGAGGGGCGGGGTGGTCAGTCGGGAGAAAGGAGACTTATGTAATACTTTGAACAATAAAAAAAAGGTAACTGTATTTATATATATGCCGGCCTCAAATCCAGCCACTGAGGCTGCAGCCGCCACCCTGAGGGGCAGGGTGGGCTGTGAGCTGGCACGGGGCCTCCAGGGCGCAGGGACCCGGGGGTTCAGGCGGGAGGCACACGGGGCAGGACGCCCAGCTCCTCGCTGCTCAAACCAAGGGAGACGTGTCCTTCCTGTCCCTTCATGGTTTTGTGATTTCTAAACAGTCTTGGAGGATCTTTTAAAGTTGGGGTACAGCAGCATTCACCTCGTCCCAGCAGTCCTGCCCCCTCAGAACTGTCATTTGGAAGCAGCATCTCCGGGAGGCCCCGGCCCTGCCCCGGCCTCAGAAATAGCCGATGACCTTCCCAACCGCAGCAGCGGCTACTGGTGATGAAATCGTGGGCAACATCTTACAAACTCTTGATGCCCAGCTGGCCTGGCTCAGTGGTTGAGCATCGACCTATGAACCAGGAGGTCACAGGTTTGATTCCTGGTCGGGGCCCAGGCCCGGGTGGTGGGCTCGATCCCCAATGAGGGGCGTGGAGGAGGCAGCCGGTCCATGATCCGCTCTCATCACTGATGCTTCTCCCCCTCTCCTTCCTCTGACATCAATAAAAAGGCACTTTAAAAAGACATTGTTGGTGACTGTTCAATAGCGAGTGTTCTTGCAAAGCCAAAGGCGTCATTTTCTCGGGGGGCAGTGGCTGCTGGCTGGGCCCGGGCCGAGGGGCGCCCCTTTCTGCTTGGGTGTCTCGAGGGGCCTTGCTCCACACAGGCCGGACCCACGGCACAGACGGTGCCAGAGCACCAGGGGCCGCCGGGAGGCCGTCCCCCTGCCCGGGTGTCCGGGCGGCCCGAGCGCCTTGCTCCGAGGGGGAGGCCGCCAGTGGGAACAGCAGGGCGGCGGCGGTTTGGAGGGACCAGTGCAGGCCCCAAGGCAGCGTCTGCGTCATCGGTGACGGGGCGACGTCCTCACCAGCCTGATGCTGCCCCCCGTCTGCCGCGGGCCCTCGGGCCTCCCCTGGGCACGGTGGGCATCTGGGTCCGGTCACGCTTGGCTGTGGGCGCCCCGTGGGTGAGCAGCACACTCCCTCCCCCCCCTGGGCGCCGGAGCCTGTGGGAGACAGTCCCCCCACAGACGCCCACGACCCCCCCACGCCGGAACTGCTCACTCTCAGGGCAGGGGGTGAAGGCTGCTCCCCGGAGCCCAGCAGCCAGGTAGCCAGGGCCCCAGCAGGCAGAGGAGGCAGGAGAGGAGGGAGGCGGAGGGGTCGACGCCACCTGCTGACCTGGGAGACGGCGAAGGGCCGAGCCCAGGGGTGCGGCAGCTCCAGAAGCTGGGGGGCCGGGGTGGACTGTGCCCTGGCACCTCCGGGAAGGAAGGCGGCCCGGCCCGGGGGCCTGCGTGGGTCTGGGAGCCGCGGGAGCGGAGGAGGAAGCCGCTCTCTGCGGAGGACGGAGAGGACGTGGCTCCCCACGCGCTGCGGCCTTGGGAGGCAGCGGGAGCTCCCAGCTCAGCCTCACCCCCGAACCCCACGGCTTTGCCCCTGCGGGGGTGGGGGTGCCGGGGCCACCTCAGAGCCAGCTCCTGGGGAGGCCTCATGCAGAGGCCTGAGACCACGTGGAGGGCGGAGGGCGGTGTGAGCCAGTGGACCCCGGGGTCCCCAGTGACCCCCACGGAGCCTTAGAGCCACTCAGCCACCGAACAGCGCTCTCACCCGCTCAGACCTGCTGGCGTGGTTGCGGGCACAGGGCATCATCCCGCCCCGCACAGCCTGGCCCTCGACACCCACCCCCTTCATCATCGGGGTCTCTGACAGGAGGGCCATCATGCCCTCCAAAGCACTGCCCAAACCTCTGCCCCCCGGCCCCCCTCAGAACACCTCCCCTCCCTCCCCCCATCCCCGTGGCCTCCCCGGGGCTGAGGAATGCAGTCCTGGAACACATTTAATGTCAGGGGCACCGGAGGGAACCAGTGAGCCCAGCAGTAGGCAGGGCGGAGGGGGGCAGAGGCTGGCCGGGCCCCTGGGGGGTGGAGGCCCCCAAAGGCCTGGTGGGCTCAGGAGGGCGGACACCCGGAGGTCCAGGCCGAGGTCATGTTGTGCCAGAAAGGCGAGCTGCGGGTCAGGAAGGCGTGGAAGGCGTGGGTGGACTCGGCCGACCGGGGCGGGTGGAAGATGAGCACGTCCCTGTCCACGTCCTCAGACACCAGTCGTGCCACGCTCTGCAGGATGTCCTGCGGGGCCGCAGGGTCAGGGTGCAGGGTCAGGGCCGCAGGGTCAGGGACACAGGGTCAGGGCCGCAGGGTCAGGGGTGCGGGGTCAGGAACGCAGGGTCAGGGGCGCAAGGTCAGGGGCGCAGGGTCAGGGCCGGCAGGGTCAGGGCCGCAGGGTCAGGGGCGCAAGGTCAGGGGTGCAGGGTCAGGGGCGCAGGGTCAGGGGTGCAGGGTCAGGGCCGCAGGCTCAGGGGCCACAGGGTCAGGGGTGCAGGGTCAGGGTCAGGGGCGCAGGGTCAGGGGCCGCAGGGTCAGGGCTCAGGATCAGGGGCGCAGGGTCAGGGGCTTCAGGGTCAGGGCGCAGGGTCAGGGTCAGGGGTGCAGGGTCAGGGGCCGCAGAGTCAGGTGCGCAGGGTCAGGGTCAGGGGCCGCAGGGTCAGGGGCCGCAGGGTCAGGGGTGCAGGGTCAGGGGTGCAGGGTCAGGGGCCGCAGGGTCAGGGGCGCAGGGTCAGGGGCCGCAGAGTCAGGTGCGCAGGGTCAGGGTCAGGGGCCGCAGGGTCAGGGGCCGCAGGGTCAGGGGCCGCAGGGTCAGGGGCGCAGGGTCAGTGGCGCAGGGTCAGGGGCCGCAGGGTCAGGGGTGCAGGGTCAGGGCCGCAGGGTCAGGGCCGCAGGGTCAGGGCGCAGAGTCAGGGGTGTCCCTGACCACGCTCCCCCCCCCCCCAGCCCGCACCTGGCCGCTGTGGGAGCCGGGGCGGCTCTGCATGGCGTCCTGCAGGGCCCGCTGCCTGCGCTCCTCGATGCTGAGGCTCCAGTGGCGGGTGGGGCGCCTGCTCTCGGGCGGTTCGCACACCTGAGGGGACAGAGGAGAGGTCCCTGGGCCCGCAGACCCTCTGTGCCCTCCGCGGGGGGTGGGGGGGCTCCCAAGACCAAGGCCAGGGCCTCGCAGCTCTGCATAGCGCCCAGGGCAGGACCCCCAACCCTGCGGCTGGGCGGTGCACGGGGCCCAGGCGGGAAGCCTCACCCGGAGGCGGCCCTGGGCCCCAGCACACGGGGCCTGAGAGCAGCCGCCAAACTGCTGTGGCCTCAAGAAAGGCGGGCCCAGCCCTGGCCCGTGTGGCTCAGTGGATAGAGCACCAGACTGCGGACTGAAGGGTCCCGGGTTCGATTCCGGTCAAGGGCACATGCGGGTTGTGGGCTCAGTCCCCAGTGGGACGTGCAGGAGGCAGCTGGTCCATGGTTCTCTCTCAGCACGGATGTTTCTCTCTCCCCCTCCCTCTCCCTTCCTCTCTGAAATCCATAAAAGTATGCTTAAATGCAAATAAATATAACAAGACTGGGACTGCACTGGGTTAGTTATGGGGGACCTGGTGGGTTTCAAACATTAACCCCCGGGCAGGGCCTCTGCTGTCACACGGGGGGGAGAGGCGGGGAGCCTGCACCGCGTCGCACCAAGACGGTCCTCTCTCCCTCTCCCCGCACTCCCACCCGCGCTCTCACTGCATGGGAACGACGCAGCTCGCAAGGCGATCACACACCCACCCTTCCCGTCCTGCGTGGCTGTGGGAACTGGCCCGTGGGTTCCTCGTAGACAACGTCTGAGCGCACACGCTGACCACGTGGTCTCTTCTCCTCAGGTGTCCTCGCTCCTTCCCTTCCCCGGTTCCCGCAGGCTCTCCCATCGTCATGGCGACGCTCGCATCCCTGCCAGTGCCGAGTCTGCGAGGACCACTCCAGTGAGGTCCCCTCAGAAACGCCGTCCCTGCCTACCGTTAAGCTTCAAGGGGGAGGGGGGGACGATGACGACGAATGGGTGGAGGGGGCAGAGGGAAATGGGGACACTATTGTCAACAATAAATTAATGTTTAAAAAGACAACAGGATTTCAGCTTTTAAAAATATATATATTTTATTGATTTTTTCACAGAGAGGAAGGGAGAGGGATAGAGAGTCAGAAACATTGATGAGAGAGAAACATCCATCAGCTGCCTCCTGCATGCCCCCACCTGGGGATGTGCCTGCAACCAAGGTACATGCCCTTGACCGGAATCGAACCCGGGACCCTTCAGTCCGCAGGCCGACGCTCTATCCACTGAGCCACACCGGTCAGGGCTTCAGCTTTGTTCTGTTTTGAGGAAATACACTGGGATTTACTAGCGTTCTTCCTCCTCCGCTGAGACAGATGGTGTGCCTTCCTCCTCCGGTCGATCTGAGCATTTTATAAATTCCCAAACTCCTCCTCCTCGGACACAGCTTCCTGTGCCACATGCACCTTCATTTGTTCGGCAGGTTCTCTGAGCTCGTCCGTGCTGGGCACCCCGCCCCCCGGGCCTGGGGACGCTGCGCTGACAGAGCCCGGCTTCCGGGGAGCCACGGGGACTGGAGGACGGGCAGTGTCCGGGCGGCTGGCGGCGTCCTCAGGGCGGTCTGTGCCGCGTGGGCTGGGCCCATGGCTGCCTCCTTCACCTCTGCCCTCCCATCCTCACGTCTGACTCCCCTCCTAACTGCCCAGAGCGCCCCCCGCCCTTCACTCCGGGGAGCTCTGCGGCTGCCACAGAACTTCCTGGGGCCCTGGAGGTGGCTCAGTGGTCAGAGCACCGTCCAATACACACAGGTTGCGGGTTCGATCTCTGGTCAGGGCACATACAGGAGCAACCGAAGATACATAAACAGGGGAGCCACACACGAAGCCCCTCCCTCCCCCTCTCCCCCTTCCCTTCCTCCCTCCCTCCCTCTCTAAAGTCCTGGTGAGGATTAACAAAACACATGAACAAACAAAAACCCAGCCCAGCTCCCCTCCCCGGCCGGCCGCCGGCTGCCCTCTCACCCGAGCTCCCGCTTCTAGAGACCACAGGCACGTGGCTCACAGCGTCTGTCCTGTGTGCTCACTCCACTCAGCTTGGTGGCCCCAAGGCCCATCCAGGTGGGAGCCGGGCAGGACGTCTGCCCGTGGGGTGGAGGGCACGTTGCACAGGTGGACGCTGGCGCTGGCGCCTCTGGGTGCTGTGCAGAGGCTGCTGTGAACATGGGTTTGCAAACGTCTGCTGCGTCTCCCTTCCTGGTCTTCCCCATGGACGCCCGGGAGGGGGGCTGCTGGGCCACACGTCCGCCCCGGAGCCGCCCCGCCTGGACGTGTTCGCTCCCGCTGACAGCGCCAGGGCTCCCGTCTCCACATCCCCCAGCTCTCACTCGCTGGTCCTGTTAACGATTAAAGCCGCCCAGCAGGTCTGAGCGTGTCTCGCCGTGGCCGGACGGGTGTTGCCCTGTGACTGACGATGACCGTTTATGTGTCTTTGGAGAAATGCCTCTCCCCGTCCTTGGCCTGTTGTTGTGTGTTTGGCTTTTTGCCTGTTCTCCGCGTTGGATTCCTTTTTACTGTGGTTGAGTTTTGGGAATGCTCATGCATCCCGGATACTAGCCCTTCTCAGACACGTGACGTGGAATATCTCCTCCCGCCAGCAGCCGGCTCCCCTCCGGGACAAGGCCCTCTGAGGGCCATGCCTGCGTGTCGGTGACGTCCGTCCAGTTCACTGTCTGCTGCCGGGCGGCTGGTGCGGTCGGTGTGACGTCCAAGAAGCCGTTGCCAACTCCAAGGTCGCGACGCTTCTCCCAGGACTTGACACTCTGCGCTCGTCCACTCCGTCTTCCTGCATCTGAGTTCCCTCCCGCCCAGCGTCCCTCCTTCTGTGCGGGAGGCGCCCAGGGCTCCCGGCACCACCGGCTGAGAAGTCTGGCCTTTCACCGACGAGGGGCTGCGGCTCCCTCGGTGCGTCTTCTCCCTCGGCCGATCTGCTGCCCTTCACGCCGCTCAACGTGTCCCTTTCTTTCGTGGTTTCTGGACTCTGAGGCTCGGCTAGAGGGCCGCCCCACTCCAGGGTTTCTTCTAGTCCTCTCGGGGCATCGGCGTTGACTGGAGGCTGTCCTGGCTCTCAGTGAGAGGCAGGGCTACACCGTGCCCAACACAGTTTAGGGCCGTGGTTGGTAAACCGTGGCTCGCGAGCCACATGCCGCTCTTTGGCCCCTTGAGTGTGGCTCTTCCACAAAATACCACGGCCTGGGCGAGTCTATGTTGAAGAAGTGGCGTTAGAAGAAGTTTAAGTTTAAAAAATTTGGCTCTCAAAAGAAATTTCAATCGTTGTACTATTGATATTTGGCTCTGTTGACTCATGAGTTTGCCGACCACTGGTTTAGGGAAAAGTCTCCGCGTTTGTAGGTATTTTGGTCAATGTCTTGATTTTCTTTTTTTTTTTTTTTAAGGATTTTTAAAACATTCATTATTGAAAGCATTACCTAGTCTCATTCCCCCCCCCCCCATTGACCTCTCCCCCCCGCATCCCACCCCCCAGCACGCCCTCACCCCTGACTGTCTGCGTCCATGGGCTATGCTCATATGCATGCGTACAAGTCCTCTGGTTGATGTTTCACCTCCCCTCCCCCCGCCTTCCCTCTGAGGTTTGACTGTCTGTTCGATGCTTCTCCGTCTCTGTATTTATTTTTGCTCATCAGTTTCTGTTGTTCACTATATTCCACAAATGACTGAGATCATGTGAGATCATTTCTCCGACTGGCTTATTTCACTTAGCATAATGCTCTCCAGTTCCATCCATGCTGTTGCAAATGTAAAAATTCTTTCTTTTTTACAGCAGCGTGATATTCCATTGTGTAGATGTACCACATTTTTAAAAAATCTTTATTGTTCAGTGTATTACAGTTGTTCCTCTTTTTTTCCCCCATAGCTCCCCTCCACCCAGTTCCCACCCCACTCCAGACCTTCCCCCACACACACTGACCTCGTCCATAGGTGTAAGCTCTTTGTCCAATCTCTTCCCGCACCCCCCACAAACCCTTCCCCCCGAGAATTGTCAGTCTGCTCCCTTTCCATGCCCCTGATTCTATTACATTCACCAGTCTGTTCTGTTCATCAGATTTTTTATTCATTTGATTTTTAGGTTCACTTGTTGATAGATATGTATTTGTTGTCACTTTGTTGTTCATAATTCTTTATCTTTTTCTTCTTCTTCCTCTTCTTAAAGAATAACCTTCAGCTTTTCATATACTACTGGTTTGGCGGTGATGAACTCCTTTAGCTTTTTCTTCTCTGTGAAGCTCTTTATCTGACCTTCAATTCTGAATGATAGCTTTGCTGGGTAGAGTAATCTTGGTTGTAGGTTCTTGCTATTCATCACTTTGAATATTTCTTGCCACTCCCGTCTGGCCTGCATAGTTTCTGTTGAGAAATCAGCTGACAGTCGTATGGGTACTCCCTTGTAGGTAACTGTTTTTCTCTTGCTGCTTTTAAGATTCTGTCTTTTGTCCTTGGCATTTTAATTATGATGTGTCTTGGTGTGGTCCTCATTGGATTCCTCTTGTTTGGGGTTCTCTGCGCTTCCTGGACTTGTAAGTCTATTTCTTTCACCAGGTGGGGGAAGTTTATGGTCATTATTTCTTCAAATAGATTTTCAATATCTTGCTCTCTCTTCTTCTGGCACCCCCATAATTCGGATGTTGGTGCGCTTGAAGTTGTCCCAGAGGCTCCTTACACTATCTTCATATTTTTGGATTCTTTTTTTTTTTTTTTTTTGCTTTGCCGGTTGGGTGTTTTTTGCTTCTTTGTATTTCAAATCTTTGACTTGATTCTTGCGATCCTCTAGTCTGCTGTTGAATCTCTCTATATTATTATTTATCTCAGTCAGTGTATGCTTAATTTCTGATTGGTCCTTTTTCATATCCTTGAGGGTCTCACTAAATTTCTCGGAGGTTTCTAGAAGATTCTTGAGTAACCTTATAACTGTGGTTTTGAACTCTATATCCAGTAGTTTGCTTTCATCCATTTCTTTCATTTGTGACTTCTTTGTCTCTGCATTCTGGTTGCTTCCCTGTGTTTGTTTCTATGTATTGGGTAGCTGCTAAGTCTCCTTGAGTTGATAGAGTGGCCTTGTGTGGTAGGTGTCCTATAGGGCCTAGTGGCTCAGTCTCCCCAGTCACCTGAGGTGAACGCTCTTGGTACACCCCTTTGTGGGCTGTGTGCACAGTCTTGTAGTTGAGCCTTGATTGCTGTTGGTATCACTGGGAGGAATTGCCTTCTATGCGAATTGGCTGTGCAGACTAGCTGTGTCTACAGTGGAAGACCTGCTTTGCAGGAGACACATTTATGGGGCAGGACTTGTTTCAGTGGGGCTTTGGTGCTCATTGAGTCTGCCCCTTGAGTGTGTTGCTTATGGATGTGTAGAGTTGTAATCTGGTATGTTCTCACACTGACCACTGGGTACACTGGCTCTTGGATCTCCAAGGAGGTGCAAAGTCAGCCACTGCCTGATGCCACCCAGCAGGAGCTACAGAGAGATCTGCAGATTCCTCCTCTTTGTTTGGGGTTTGGAGGTACCCAGACAAGGCCCAGCTGTGAAGCAAGGCAGGCTGCTGCTGCTGGGCCTTGGGCTTTCTTTTGGAAGCTCTGGGGCTCTCTGACCCAGCTGCAGTTTGACAGGTTTTAGGCTGAGAAAGGACAGGCCATTCATATGCAAAAACCACTGCGCACAGCTTGGGTGGGGTCTCTGGGAATCACCAGGGCAGAACAAACAGCAATGGCTGCCAGTCAGTCCTGCACCAGAGAGGTCCCCGGGTCTCCGCGTCCCGTGCCCCCGTGCAGGAACAATGATCAATGCGAGCACCTCTGAGAGAAAGCTGCCCTCGCATTCCTGTCCCGATGCCAGACAGTCCAGTTTCTCCCTGTATGTGTCTGGATCCCCAGAGTCTCGCCCGGAACTGGAGTTCAGAGCAATTGGGAGCTTGTATCTCCCTCCCGGTTAAAAGAGCAGCACATCCAGGTGCCAGCCTGTTCCGGGCCTCCGCACCTCTTACCAGTCTCACTGCGCTTTCTTCACCTTTCTAGTTGTGGAACTTCCACTCAGCCAGCTTTCCTGCGGTTGTGGGTGGGAGTTTTTCTGCCTTTTATCTGTAATATTGATGTGGTTTTGAAAGGCAGCAAGTATAGGTGTTTACCTATGCCGCCATCTTGGTTCTATCCCCCTGTACCACCGTTTTCTAATCCACTCATCTGCTGATGGGCATTTGGGCTGTTTCCAAATCTTAGCTATGGTGAATTGTGCTGCTGTGAACATAGGGGTGCATATGTCCTTTCTGATTGGTGTTTCTAGTTTCTTGGGATATATTCCTAGAAGTGGTATTACTGGGTCAAACGGCAGTTCCATTTTTAGTTTTTTGAGGAAACTCCATACTGTTCTCCACAGTGGCTGCACCTGTCTGCATTCCCACCAGCAGTGCACGAGGGTTCCTTTTCTCCACATCCTCACAAGCACTTGTCGTTTGTTGATGATAGCTCTTCTGACAGGTGTGAAGTGATAGGAATTATTTTTTTTAAAAAATTTTTTAATTGATTTTAGAGAGGGAGAGGGAGAGGGAGAGAGAGATAAAAACGTCAATGATGAGAGAATTATTAATCAGCTGCCTCCTGCACGCCCCCACTGGGGACTGAGCCCGCAACCTGGGCATGTGCCCTGACCGGAATCAAACCTGAAACCATTCAGTCCACAGACCGGTGCTCTATCCACTGAACCAAACCGGCCAGGGCAATGTCTCGATTTTCTATTCTGTTCTGCTGTTCATGCATCGAGGCCAGGACCCCTGCTTTCCAAACGGGAGCTCTGAGCTCTGACTTCCTATCTGCTAGGGCTGAGCCTATTCTTACTTTTCCGTTTGAGCAGTTTGCCGTATTGGAAAAGAAAAGTTTATCATTTTCACCACTGATGACACCGCACTTGGCGTGCCGGGGAGAACCCTCCGTGCTGGGCGGCCCCCTCCCGGGAAACCAGTCTCCTCCTGCTCAGGGCAGTGCTGTGGAGTGGTTTCCAGCTCGGCTCCCCAGATGAGCCACTTCCTGTGACGGGGACTCCCGCCGTCCCAGGGCCTTGTCCGTTCATGCTCTCCTAGCGTCTGCCGCTAGGCCTGGGAAGGCTGCTGATTCCCGAGTCGCCGCCCGCACCCGCTTCCGGCCTTGTCTGTGGACGGACCCCAGCCCTGCTCTGACCAGCAGCCACAGGTCTCCCAGGGTGCTGTGCGGCCACCTCCCTGGCCAGCTGCATGGGCCCACTGTTCCGAGAGGGCGAGGTTACCAGGGGTGGTGCCACCTTCAGCATGCCCTGCCCTGCCTGGCACAGCCGTGGTTCCTGTTCTTCCTTCCTAGGGGTCAGTCCCTCCTCACATAGAAGCTTTCGCCCAGGGCCGGCTAAGTCCCATTCAGAGGGACCGAGGTCAGCAGGGCAGGGGGCTGGGGGCCCGCTGGCCGGGACAGCACCCGTTTCTGCCAAGTGCCGACCCGCCCACTGTGCCCGTTCTCTGTCCTGTGGGCCTCGCCTTCTCAGGGCTCTGGCCAGCTCAGCAGGCTCCTTAGAAGCAGAGTGTCAGCTGGCCCAACCTCCGCGGGGGCCTGGGGCCTGCGGACCTCCGCAGGAGGCCTCCACCCGAGGGTGCTGCCCGTCTGTGAGCACGTGTCCTCACGCTGGGCACTGGGCACCCACGGTGAACCTTGCAGATCAGGGCGGCTCCCTTGGGACCTGGGCTGGAAAGGGACAGGGACAAAGGGAAAAGGTGGGGTTGACTTATATTAGTCAGCGCAGGCTTTCTGGGAGGGGACGCCTGACAAGGGGCCAGCGTGGGACGGTCTGGAGGAACGGGGCACGCTGAGGGGGCCAGGGGGAGGGACACCACGCAGGACGGCAGGGAGCGTGGCCGGTGCGTCCCTCACAGCACAGCAAGCGTGGACGTCCCTCAAGGGCTGGAAGCAGCGGGAGGAAGAGGTCAGATGAGAGGGGAGAGAGGAACAGCATGTGGGAGACATTGTGGGGACTCCGCACCCCCAAACCACATGCTGGGAGCCTGCAAACAGGGGTCTGCACCCCCTTCTGGGGCTCTGTCCAAACCCCTCTCCTCGGAGCCACCGCCCCCTGGGCCTTTCTATCCTGCTCTCCTCTCCTGCCTCCCGGCCTCGGCCCCACCTGCCCGTGCCCACAGGTCCCTGCCTTCCTCTGAGAACTGCAAACACCGGTGTGGGAGGGGCCACCCTGCCCAGGAGCTGCCAGGCTCCTCCTGGCTACAGAGAACGCCGTCTGCCCACAGGTGGCACACTGTGCACTGACATCCGGGCTTGCCAGGCCTGAGAAGTCGGCCGAGGGGTCCCCCCACCACCCCCGCAGCTGGAGGACCTGGCCAGGAGGGCACTCAGCGACCTCAGCGGGCAGCCGGGGGGCCTGCTCTCTCTTTCCCTCCGCCTGTTCATTTAATTACATTTCTGTTTTGTGTGGGCTTTTTAAATCCTCACCCAAGGATATTTTTCCATTGCTTTTTAGAGAGTGGAAGGGAAGGGGAGAGACAGAGAGAAACATGGATGGGAGACAGACACATCGATTGGTTGCCTCCTGCAGGCACCCCAACCAGAGCTGGGGATGGAGCCTGAAACTCAGGTACCTGCCCTTGAAGGGAATCAAACCCGGGACCCTTCAGTCCACAAGCCCACACTCTGTCCACCACGCTGGCCAGGCCGCCCGCCGCCTTTTTACGCCCGCCTCGACCACGCCAACATCTGAGCTGACTTGTCTGGGAACTCAGCTCTTCAGGGCCCCCACTCTGACCTCCACGCACCGTGTGCACCTGGCTTGTCCAGGCTTTGACCCTGACACACGGGGACCCTACGGAATTCCGGGGCGTCTGGCTTCCTCTGCTCACGCCCACTCTGGCGGCAGCTGCTGTGTGGGAACTGAGCAGCTGGGTGTGTGTGTGGGGGGGCACAGGTGGCCCCAGGGTGGGGCGCTGTGAGGAGTGAAGCAGGCCCCTCTCCTGGTCTCAGGGGCCCCTCCCAGGAGCCCAGCAGAGGCAGGCGGACGGCCTGCAGCTATGGAGGCAGGAGGGCTGCGAGCCCACCCTGGTGCCCAGCCAGGGCTGTGGGAAGAGAGCCAGTACCCTGTGCCCCAGCCCCGTCCACCCACGCACCCTCACCAGCCGCCCAGAGTCCCCGTCCTGCGGGGAGCCCCGGCGCAGGCTCCCCCCTTACCCAGTCCTGCGTCTCCAGCGCCTGCTGGTTGCTGCTCTGCGCGCTGGGCTGGGCCTGGACGTTGGGCCGGCTGGGCAGGGCCGCGGGCAGCCCGTGCTCCTGGGAGAGCGTGGGTCCCGGCTTCTTCCCGGGGGCGCCTCCCAGCAGGTGCTTCCCGCTGCTCATGGTCGGCCGGCAGCCGGCTGGTCCGCACCGGGGGGCCCTGGGGGGAGGTCCCCTCGGCGCCCTGCCCCCGGCAGACGGAGGCCGTCAGGCTCTGCGGGGCTCACTGTCCCCAGGGGCCGGGCCTCAGGCCGCTGACACTCCACAGTGGACCCCGCGGGGTACCCTGGGTCCTCAGCTCCTGCGGCCACTTGCTCCTCATGGTCCCCCAGGAAGGAGCCGCCACCACCCCGTCCTGCTGCCTCCCGCGGGCTCCCCGGCTCCTGGCCCGGGCCCCCCGGCTCCTGGCCCGGGCCCCCCACCTGACTGCTCCGGCACAGGCCCCCGCAGGCGAGACTGAGGGGCGCAGCTCCCCCCACCGCCGCCTCCGAACCCCTGTGACCTCAGCTCCACGTGGCAGAACCACACCCCCAGCCCAGAGGAATCTGCTGACTGGGGGGGGGGGGGGCAGAGGGAGGGGGTCAGGACACACAGAGACTGGGAGGGGCCCACGGGGGGGGGGTGCTGGTCAGGGGAGAGCAGATGGGGTTACAGCGGTCAGCAGGAGAGGGGGTACACCGGGGTACGAAGGTGGGGAGGGGCGGGGCATACTGAGGTACAGAGGGGGCGGGGCACACTGGGGTACGGGTGGGGGAGGGGCGGGGCACACTGGGGTAAGGGTGGGGGAGGGGCGGGGCACACTGGGGTACGGGTGGGGGGGCGGGGCACACTGGGGTACGGGTGGGGGAGGGGCGGGGCACACTGGGGTACGGGTGGGGGAGGGGCGGGGCACACTGGGGTACGGGTGGGGGGGCGGGGCACACTGGGGTACGGGTGGGGGGGCGGGGCACACTGGCTTACGGAGGGTGGGAGGGGCGGGGCGCACGGTGGTGGGAAGGTCGAAAGGCAGGGGTGGGACCCACGGAATTCTGGAAGCCCGACGGGACCCAGCCGAGCGACTTCCGCTGCAGGTCCCGCCCCGCCGCTTCCGCTTCCGGCCCGTGCGCGCCTGCGCCCTGGAGCCCGCCCGCTCGCGGCCCCGCCACGCGGCTCGGCTCCTGCCGGCCCGGAGCCCGCCCTCCCTGCCCGCGGCCCCGGGACGGAGCAGGCGCGCGGCCGGCGGGGGCCTGGGCGGCTGCAGGTTCATTAGTGCCGCATCAGCACCCGAACGGCCCGTGGGGTCAGGGCGGGACCGATGAGCTCTGTTCCCCAAAAGGCGATTTACAGGAGCCCTGTTTCCCTTTCAACAGCCCTCCGGGCCCGTCCCACCAGGCCCCCCGGCCCCCCAGCCCCCCAGCCCCGTCCCACCCAGGCCCCCCGGCCCCCCAGCCCCGTCCCACCAGGCCCCCCAGCCCCGTCCCACCCAGGCCCCCCGGCCCCCCGGCCCCCCGGTCCCGTCTCCCTCCCGCCCCAAGGAGGCGGGGGGGGGGGGGGGCGGGCCCTTCAGGGCGAGTCAGCTCCGCGTCTGGGGTGACTGCAGCGAGGCCGCCTCGGCCCCTGGGATGCCATGGCCTCTGCACGGAGCCCCCTCGCTCAGCGGCCTCCTCCCAGCCGTGGCCCCGACCCCGGGGGCCGAGGGACAGGCAGGAGGCGTGGGTGAGGAGGAGCCTGCCCACAGCACCCAGGAGCCGGCCTGGCCCCTGCTGAGGGGCGGCCCGCTGGATGGTGCCCACATTGCTCCCCCTACTGCCCGCCCCTGCTCATGTCGCTGGCGGCTTTGGCTTCCCCGCCCGCCCGTGAGGGACAGAGGCTTGTACACAGAAGATCCTCAGCTCCGGAGGCCGGCAAGGGGAGCGCCATCGCTGAGAGCAATGGGCGTGCAGCCCAGGTCTCAGCGGATCATGGTGGCCGAGGCGTCTGCACCACCTCCCAGGCCCAGGGGTGGCGTGGCAGGCGGGCAGCTCTGCAGGTCCCGGGGCACAGGGTAGAGGTGCCAGGTGCCCTCCCCGCGAGGATACAGGGCACAGCTGTGGACAAGGAGGCACAGGGGCAGGATGCTCCAGGGAAGGGCCCACCCACGGCCAGGATGGACAGGACAGCCCTGCTTGGCCACCTCCCCCAAAACCAGCTCTGAGGCTAGAACGCAAGTCCAGGGCGTGTCACCCACACCTGCTTCCTTCCCGCTGAGCGGTGACCAGGCGCTGGCTCCAGTGGTGGGCAGGAGGGGAGGCTCAGGCCTCCAGGCTGGCTGCTGGGGTGTGGCCCAGGCAGGTACTGCCAGAGGGGCTGTGGGCTCCGTGGCCTGCACCCTCACCCAGGCTCTCCCAGGGGAGGCAGGGCCCCAAGCCCGGGTCTGCCTCAGGCAGGGTCCCGGCCCCGTCGGAAGGTGTATTTCAGCAAGGCGGTGCTCCCTGGAGGGGCCCTCTGCCCAGCATTCTGCCCACAGGCTCCCCGAGGCCGGGGCTGCACCCACGGCCACGCCCGAGTCCTATCTGCCAACCGGCCCCAAAGCCCTTGGCATGAACACGCAGGTCCTGGATAGCCCCCTGGGGGAGGAGGTGGTGAGGCCGTCTTCCCCCCGGAGGAGGGGACCCGTTGGTGAGGCCCGCCCAGGAGGGATGGGCCGGCCGCAGCGGACCCTGCGTTTGGCATTTCTGAGCACAGCTGTGTGGCTCTCAGCCTTAGGAAACTGGGCCCACAGCCCTCCCTGCGGAGACCTGGGATGTGGGATTTGGGGGTGCAGCAGGACTGGGGAGATGCTGGCTGCGTGGGAAGGTGTAGGGTGGGGCTGCCGACTAGGATAGGACCCAAACGCAAATTCTGAGGAGCTTGGCCTAGAGGCCACCCGGCCCCTGCGGGGAGCCTCTGCTGTCCCCACAGCTCCAACAGCGCCCAGCCACCTTCCTGAGCGTCCACTGGCCACCCCAATGCTGCTGTACCCCCAGCCTGCCCCCCAGCCAGCAGGTGGGGCTGGCGGTGGGGCGAGGAGGCCACGTGCTTGCCAAGTCTGGGGCAGGGACAACCCACAGAGGCAGAGGGTGTGTCAAGAGCCACCCGCGGGAGCGGGTCACGGAGGCGGGGGGCTGGGCCGGGGCGGGGGGCTGGCTGGGACATGGGACTGAAGAGCGATGAACCTGTTTGGCAGCCACATTGTAACGTGTATTTAAAAGCATTAAAAATAGCTGCTGCTGTAACACCTCCGCTGCCCTGGGGATGGAGTTCATGGGAACCACGAGCGGCGCCGGGCCCCTTGGCTGGTTGGCGGCTGGGCCTGGGCCGGCCGGCTGCTTCCAGGTTCTGCTCAGGACGCCCCAACGGGGTCCAGCCCTGGGCCTCTGGCCGCCCGGCTGAGTCTGTGGGGCCAGGAAGCAGAGTCCTGGGCGCAGGCCGAGCCGGCTCCCCGGGGAAGCAGAGTCCTGGCCGCCAGGAAGGGCAGGTGGAGAAGGCGAGAACCCTTCTCGCCGGGAGTGTTAGGGGTCCTGAGGCCGAAACACACCTTCCTGGAGTCTCCAGCTCCACAGCGCCCGCCCACCCGCCAGGGCGTCTGGTTAATAAGCAGAGCGGCTGGGGCTCCCCGCGGGGCCGCCCCGTTAGTTTCCAGGTTGTAGCACAGTCGCACTTAAGACGGTTTCTGTTGTGTTTCCGGGTCTGTCTGTCGTAAACGGAAATGTTAACAGGAAAGCAGCGGCCGGGCTGGGCCGCGAGGCGAGGCGGGCTAGAAGGGGGACTTGGAGTGTCCGAAGATGCAGATGGGGAAGTGCTTGACGTGGGAGGACCACTGGGCCGCCAGCTGGAAGAACTTCACGTCGTTCCACTCCACGCCGTCGATGAGGACTGCGGGGACAAGACCGCCTGACCCGCCTGCCAGGGCCCACAGCGCGCCCACCCCTCCGGCCGGGGCCCGGGACAAGCTGTGGGGCCTGACCCCCCAGCGACCCCCAGGCTCTCGGGGGACGAGGACCTGCTGGCTAGGCCTTTCTGCTGCCTGCCCTCTGAGCCCCCGTGGCCACCTCTCCCTGGCGTGGGGGCCGCTGCCCTCTGAGCCCCTGTGGCCACCTCTCCCTGGCGTGGGGGCCGCTGCCCTCTGAGCCCCCGTGGCCACCTCTCCCTGGCGTGGGGGCCGCTGCCCTCTGAGCCCCTGTGGCCACCTCTCCCTGGCGTGGGGGCCGCTGCCCTCTGAGCCCCCGTGGCCACCTCTCCCTGGCGTGGGGGCCGCTGCCCTCTGAGCCCCTGTGGCCACCTCTCCCTGGCGTGGGGGCCGCTGCCCTCTAGCCCCCCGTGGCCACCTCTCCCTGGCGTGGGGGCCGCTGCCCTCCGGACCACCGTGGCCACCTCTCCCTGGCGTGGGGGCCGCTGGTCCTCACATCTGCTGCCCCAGCAGGGTCTGCAGACGGGTGGGAACACCCTCTGATGGAACCAGTCAGGGCAGGAAGACAGAGTTCTCAACCCCCAGGGTCGCCAGCTGAGCCGAGCCCGCGAACAGAGGACCCGCCTCCCCGCAGCCCCCTCTGTCTCGGGCAGAGCCTCCAGAGGCTCAGACACACGCCTCCTCCGGAGGAGCAGAGGGGCCGAGAACTCACTGCTCAGTGGGAAGGCGGTTACACACTCAGTGCCTCAGAGAAGCGGGACCGAAGCCCGGCTCGAGCAGCAGGCGCTTCACAGCAAAACGAAGGCACGCTGAGCTGGCTTAGAAAGCTGCCAGCGGCGTGCGGCTGCCTGCCTGCTCCAGACAGCACCGGGGCCTGGGGTCAGGGGCCAGGGGCCGGGAGGAGGAGGCCGCGCTCACCCCGCAGCATGTTCTGCTGGTGCTTGGCCGTGCAGATGAGCCGGCTGATGCCCTCGATGCACTGGCTTTTGGACTCCACGTCCTTGTCCTTGGTCTTCTTGGGCAGAAACATCACTAGGAGGAAAGGGGCCGTGCTGGCCTGCTGCCTCCTGGGGCCTGGGGAGGCCTGGGGGGGCCTGGGGCCCCTGCCCACGGGGACACCCCGCCCGGTGGCACGTGGAAGGGCCTATGGGTGCCCTGCTCCTGCGACAGCCCCCCACTCACCCTTCTTGTTCTTCTCCTTGGTGACCACGGTCATGGACATGGTGGGCGTGGCTGCGGCCCCTCCACCGCTGGGCAGCCTGCTGACCTGGAGAGACCGGAAGGTGCACTTGAGCGTGCTTTTGGCCGAAGGCAGGTCCTTCTTCTCCGCGTCTCTCTTCCTGTCCGCGGGCGGGGCCGCCGTCCAGTAATCCACCTGCAGCCCCATCAGCTCGGCGCCGACGCCCTGGCTGGGGAAGCAGAGGGAGGCTCATCGTCGGCTGCGGCGGGCAGTGCGCCCGTGGCTGACGCAGGCCGTCAGAATGCTGGCCCACAGCCTCGTCACAGCTGTGGCCCGTGAAGCCGGGCAGCCGTGACCTCAGGGCCCGCACACGTTTTGTCAGCGTGAGTTCTGCTCACAAGAGACCAGAGAGGGGCTGCTAACCCCACCGACACCCTCTGTCTGTGGACGGCATCCTGTTTTCTTAACTCTGCGTGGTTCTGTCCCCGATGAAGCTGTCGTCTCCTGAGTGAGCCCGGGACCTGCGCCCACCCCCACGGCCAGGCATCCTTGTCCACGCCAGCCCACGCCCCTCCCACCAGACCCTCTGTTCCTGCACCGGGGCAGCAGTGACCGCACCCTGCCAGCGCTCTCCGACCCGAGCCGCACGGTGTCGGGAGGGAGGGGAGTGGACGGGAGCCAGGGGACAGCAGGTCCAGGGACGGGGTGGGGTGGCCGCCTTTACCTGGGGGAGGACAGGCCCCCACTCACTGACGGGGAGGAGGGGGGGGTGGGCGAGGCCTCCTTGGCAGCGGGAGACGTGGACGGCGGGGTAGACGAAAGCACGCTGGAGCCCGTGGGGGCCGCATCATCCGAGTCTCCTTTGGGGAGGAGTTAGGGGGACAGCGCTGAGCCCGGAGCAGCCTGGTGGGCGGTGCCAGGACGCGGCGGGGGGCTGGGCGCCCCGTGGGCTGGGGTGCATGGAGGCAGGGGACGGTGCCGGGAGCGGCCAGGCCTCCCTGGCATGTCGGGTGGAGGGGCCCCCCAAGGTGCGCATCGGCAGTGCAGGGACCACGAGGGGCCCCCCCCAGACGTGGCTGTGCCCTCAGGCCTCGAGGCTGGTGGTGGGTACCTGACGTGGCCGAGGAGGGTTCCACGATTCCCACCTTCACCACCTGGAAAGCAACAGGCACACTGGCAGCAGCGTGGGGTGTGGGGCCCGGCTCCCATGTCCCCGCGGGAGCCACGGCGGTAGAGCGGGGTCCCAGCTCCTCCTGTCCGTGGGCAGAGCCCCACGCAGGGCAGCACGGCCCGGCTGTTGGCAGTGGCGCGGTGCGGCCAGGGGCCCTCCCACACGGAGGTGCTGGGGAGGCCGTGGCAGCACACAGCTGGCACCCTGCCCTCCCGGGGGCCCACGGCTGCAGGGCCTTGGCTGGCCACGAGCTGCAGCCTGAGCTCAGGACACAGCGGCCTCTGTGGGAGCCTCTGGGCCCCGCACGCGCCTGCCCTCAGCCCACCAGGAGCCTGTGAGCGGCCACCACGCAGTGAGGTCAGGACGGTGCGAGGGAGCCCCACCCGCTCAGGCACAGAGTCCGGGGCTGCCCCGGGCACCCGGCTCAGGAGGCGCTGCTTCAAAACCCCGTGGGGGCCAACGGGCGCCAACGCCGGAGCGGACCGTGCGCGGGCTGCTTAAAGCGACCGCGGTGACACGTCGTGCCCGGTCCCACGTGCCCCGTCGGGTCGAGGGGCTTGTGGCTGCGCTGACGGCGGGCTGGCCCGTTCCCGCAGCAGGCCCCCGCACGTGCCCTGGACTGATGCCCCGAGGGAGGCCCGTCGGCCGGGCTGCCTCCGGCTCTGGGGGGGGGGGGCACGCAGTGGACGCCAGGCTGAGACCTCAGGGCAGCGGAGGGAGAGCAGCTGGCTGGCCTGGAGCCACCCTTCCTCCCAGCGCGGGGGCGGGGGGGGGGACCTCCGGGCTCACAGGCCACAGGCCGAGCCCCACGCGCCTGCACCAGGACGGTGCGAGCCTGCCAGTCACCTCTCCGCCCACTAGACATAAGGTCATGAGCTTTGAGACAGGAGTTATTTGAAGGCTCAGACTGGCGGAGAAGGTTCTGGAAAAATCCACTTAATGCAAAACCAGACGATATAATCTGACCGCTGGCAGGTCAGGGCCCCAGCAACAGAGCCGGCAGAACGCCGGAACCCTTGGGCAAGGCCCACCCACAGCGCTACTCACCCCCACGAAGGGAATGAACTTCTGCGAGGACTCCTCGTCGGGGCTGCCAGGAGGAAAAGCCACTGTTCAGGGGCCTGCCACGGAGGCACGTGCCCTTGACTGGAATCAACCCCGGGACCCTTCAGTCGGCAGGCCGACGCTCTATCCACTGAGCCACACCGCCAGGGCCAGCCCCCAGGGACATCTGGGCCTCCGTGGCCGTGGGGCAGAGGTTTCCTCCCCGATGAGCCAACCAGAGGCAGAGGCAGGGCTGTGCCCAGGCCTGGCCTGGCGAGGGGGCCCACACCACGTCCCAACATAGGACGCCCAAGAGCAGCCCACGGCCAGACCAAGCTCTCGGCCGAGCTGCAGTGTGAGCCGCGGGCACGTGGGCCGCGGTGGCTTCGTGTGGGCCGGGCTCTGCACAAGTTCCGGGAGCTGCGGTCCCAGGCCGGGGAGCCTCTGGCAGCGGCTGCCTGGTCCCCCGCCCGGGGCTGGCCAAGGGCTCTCGGGAGCCAGGCGTGAGGCCCCGAAGTGGCTGGAGGAGGGGCTCCGCCCTGGCCTCTGGGAAGGTCACAGGCAAGGTCGGCCAGGCCTCCTGTCTCCCAGGTCTCAGGAACGGCGGTGCCTCCTGCCTCCTCCTGTGGGTGGCGTCCTTCTGGCTGAGGTCGAGCTCTGGCCACTGTCCTAGCTGATCCTCTGTCCCTTCCCCCAACCCGGGAGCCTGAGGGCAGGTACAGGGTTGGCCGTTGTGCCCACATGGCCTGGGGTGTCACCAGGTACAGGGCCGCCCGCCCGCACTGAGGACCAGGGCCTCCGCCCCAGGCACCAGGCCACCCCACACAACACCCAGCACACGCTGGGTTAAGGAGGCGACAGGCGGTCCGTCCCGTCGAAAAGGCCAGCCCTGCCCGTCACTGCTCTGAAGGCCCACGGTGAGAGAAGCGGCCCCGCTGTGCCACGTTGGACAGCAAAGCCCAGCCGGGGCCCAGGCGGCTTCTGCACGGAGGGCAGCCTCAGGCTCCAGCTAGTGCCCAGCAAGCCGCTCCCCCAGCCTCCCCCCCCCCCCCCACGAGCGGCACTCGGAGGCGAGGGCTGGGGACCCACAACACGGACGCTGCCGACCGACTCTCCAAGCCAAGCCACGCCCTGGCCATGCAGACATCAGCCCCGACACGGCGGCGGGACAGGGGTGACACGGGCTGCCGCTGAGACCCCTCAATCTGTCCCCGGGCGGCCACAGCTCTGGCTCAGCGAGGCCGTAGGTCAGGATGGGCGCACACAGCAGGCACCGCCTCGGCCTTCCCGGCAGGTGCTCTCGGGGCTGGGCTGGGAGGGCCAGGAGGGCTGTGTCTCCTGGCGGACAGGAGGGTGTGCTCCGTCCCAGCAGAGGCTGACCCGCTGACCCCCAAGCCCTGTGCGCAGGTGGCCGGCAGGCGGGGCCTTCCTGGCTCACCCAGGGCTGTCGGAGCCCCCCTCCCCGGGCACCAGTGTCACCCCGTCACACAGAGGCAGGGTGCAGGCACGGGGGGAGGGCCAGGGTCCCCCAAAACCCTGGTTTGCTGCTCAGACCAGCCGACTCGGGGAGACGAGAAGCTGGGCCCAGGCTGCGGGCATGCTGCAGGGTCGTCGCGCCGCGGCGAGCAGGGAGCAGCGGCCACGGCCCTGGACGGGAGAGGGGTCGGCGGGCACCACGCTGGTCTTTCTCGAGCCCCTAAGGCGTGTTTAGCAGGATGGTCCTGGGGCTAAGATCCTCCTCCTGGGGGCACCAGGACCCGATGACCCTGTGACCCTGCGTGACCCTGTGACCCTGCATGGGGCTCTCCCAGGAGGGCGCCTACCCAGCGGGGGAGGGCGCCAAGGGAGCGGCCGGATGAGGAGGTGAGCTGGACAGCCCCTCCGGGACGCACCCCTTGCTGACATGCTCAGCATCCCTAAAGACCAGCCTGGGCAGAGCGGGCAGACCCAGAGACATGGTACCTGAGCGTAAAGTCAAAATGAAAGTTCTTTTTCCTTTTCAGAAAGCCGCCAGGAGAGAAGACACGGACACGTTATTACGCACACGGAGCCCGGGCCCAGCCAGCAGGTTCCCGCACAGGCACAGCATGCCGCCCGCCCGCCCGCCCGCCCGCCCGCCCGCCGGGGGCGGAGTCCCGCCCTCCACCGCGCAGAGCGGCTTTACTGTGACGGGCTGACAGCTGGCAGCTAGCTCACCTCCCGATGAGCCCCAGACCCGGCTCCCCGAGGACCCGTGCCCAGCAGGGGCCGCTCAGTCCCTGGACCCCCAGGCTCTGGCCTGTGCACTCAGCTCCCCGCACCCAGGCCCGGCCCCCGCTGCGGACCGCCTGCTCTGGGGGAGCACTGCCCCCGGCGGGGCGCCGGCTGCTGGCGGGGCCTGACGGCTGCTCTCCTAGCTCTTCCTGAGGAATTAGGGCTCACGGCACAGACACTCGGCCAGCCTGCCTAGCTTCCCCGGGCCAGCGAAGGTCCTGCTGTGGAGGCCAGGACGGCCTCACCCGGCCCAGCCCAGTCCCCAGCCCCGGCCCCGGCCCCGGCCCAGCCGTGGACCAGCGGGTTTGTTCCCGAGGAGCCGGGATGCAGGGTCTGCAGTGTGTGTGGGGGGTGCCCTCGCGCCTGCCCTCACCGCCCGGGCGGGCCCTCCAGGCACCTCTTCTGCTTGTACGTGAGCATGGCCTCCGCGATGGGCAGCTGGTGGGCACAGTTGGCGCCCGCGATGTACTGCGTGATCCTCGACACGATGTCCAGCGTGTCCTGCACTGCACGAGGCCACGGGGGCGTGAGGGGCGGGGAGGCCTGTGCTGGGCCCCCCCTAACGCCTGCTCCCCGAGGTCCCAGCACCCCGCACCCTGCACCCTTGCGGGTCCTCGCTGCCCTTGCCAGGCCCCCAGGGTCCCGGGCCCTGCCTCTCCCAGCCCAGCGCCCCGTCACCAAGCTCGGGGCTCGCAGGGGGCAGAGCAAGTGTCCTGGCTGGGCCCTGTCTGCTCACGCCCTCCCGTCCTGGCACCCAGGGGTGGTGGGCTGAGGAAGGTGGGTGCAGTGGGGTCTCGTCCCGGGAGACGCCAGCCCTGCGGGCGGGGCGTGCACCCCGCTCACCGGCGCTCTGGGCCTCCAGCCTGTTGAACAGGCCGCGCCAGGCCAGGTCCTGGAAGAAGTTGCTGTAGCGCGAGTCCACGGAGCCCAGGTACCTGGCCACGGGGTGGGAGCCTGCGGGGAAGCATCGGCGTCTGGCCCGGCCCACAGCGCCGCGCACCCCGAGGCAGGGCTGCTCCGGGCGCCCGGAGGGTCTCCCCAGGACTCGTCACTTCCCGGTGACTGACAGGGCCAGGGGGTTCACGAGTGGGCGGGGCCCGGCGCCGGGCGGGCCGCTTTAAGGGGTTGACGCGAGCCCCGCGCTGCGTTCTGACAAGAGAGCCCAAGCCCAGCACCCCGCTTCCCGGGAGGGCGCCGCTCACCCAGCGGGATGACCAGGAAGCGCATGTAGCCCAGCCAGTCGGGCGTCTTGTGGGACAGCTGCTCCACGAAGAGCCGCAGCACGGCGCTGAGGTAGTGCTGCGCCCCCGCCACCGCGATCTTCACGGGCGTCGGGGGCTGGGAGTTGCAGTTGCAGCTGGCGGCCGCAGGACAGAGGGACAGACGCTCAGGGCCCGAGCCCCAGGCCCCCGAGGCCACTTCTCGGCCCGCAGCCCCCGGGACCCCAGGCCAGGCCGGTGAAGGGACCCCAAGGCGGCGAAGGGGGGACTCACTATCTCTGTATCCGCGAGACGATGGTGCTGAAGGCGGCCTGCACGTCGGCCGCGGAGCAGGTGCACACCACGGGCAGCGTGTGCTGCTGCAGGACGTCCGACAGGAACTGGGGACAAGGGCGACGGTGGGCCTCGGGCCGCTCCCCACCCCCACCCCCCAGGGCGGCCACGGCCCACCTGCCCCTGCCAGTCGGAGGTGTTGACGAGGATGATGTTCTCGGGCAGCTGGTCGTCCGAGACGAGGATGTGGTTGAGCTGGTCGTACACCGTCTTCCTGGGGATCTGGAGACACAGCCGTCCACACTGGGTGGGAGCAGCGGCCCCCACAGCCACCCCCTCCCCCCTACACACAGCGACCCCCTGCCCCCTACACACAGCGACCCCCTCCCCCCCCACACAGCGACCCCTCCTCCCTCCTCCCCCCGCCGGCAGCACCCAGAAGTGGGCAGCACTCAACTCTGGGCAGAGGCCGCCGGGCACAGGGGCGGGCGGGCACAGGGGCAGGCGGGCACAGGGGCAGCAGAGGGGACAATGGGGCCGCCGAGCCCAGGGCACCACCCACCTGCAGGTGGCTCCGCGTGTCCGGGCAGCGCTCGCTGTCCAGGCTGTTGGCCCGCTCGCTCTGCGGCCGCGCGGGCTGCCGCTCCTTCAGGGACGTGCTCCGGCCCCGGCGGCCGGCCTGCTTGGCCTCAGACCTGGGACGGCGGCCGGGTTGGCGCTCCTGGAGCCTCGCGTGGGCTCAGAGGGGCGCTCCTCCCACACGCGCCCGGCGGAGCGGACGGCGCCTCGCACGGGGCTGGCCGGCGGGCGATGGGCCACCAAGACCTCCCGCCTGGAGCAGCAGCCGCGCTGCGACCCGCGGGCCTGGCGCGGCTGGAGCGGGGGTGTCGGGGCCGGTGTGCGCCTCCCGAGCGTCTCATCGCAGCTGGTGGCTGCGGGTGTCCGACCCCCTGCCCCCCCCCGGCAGGGCCCCTCCCACCGGCCCCCCAGCCACGGCCTCCCGCGGTCCGTCACCTGGTGGAGGGGATGACGAGGGACTCGGTCTTGGTGATGCGCCCGCTGGGCGGCAGCCTCTCGGTGAAGACGTCCAGGGCGGAGGTCTCAGGCTCCGGGCTGTCCGGGGGCGGTGCCGGCGGCTCCCCGGGGGTGGGCGTGCTCTGCGGGGAGGAAGGACGCTGCTGGGAGGCGCACACAGGGGTCCCTGGCGTGGGGGGCGTGTTCAGGCCTCCTGCAGGCTGGAGGATCCTGCCTGGGGCACGGCCACACGCACTCCTGGGCGCTGAGCCGAGCCGACCGACCTCCCACCATGGATGGGCTCCTGGTCCTGGCACCACAGGGAGGCCAGCACCACACCTGCCCACCTGCCCCGGGCCCGGGACCCCTGAGAGCCCGAGGGCAGCAGGAGCCTCACAGGGCACACCCTGTCCACAGAGACGCCCGCACAGCGGCCCTGGCGGCCCGAGCATAGGGCTGTGGTCTGTACTCCGGCAACGGGCGACCTGCGTCTGCTTACGTGGGCCACTGGCTCCGAGACGCTGTCGCTGAGCGGCTTGCCACCCGGGGCCCACGTCTTCTCGGGCGCGTCGGCCTGTGAGCGAGACGGGAGTCGGGTGGTGCCGGGCTCCGAGGTGCCCGGGAGACGGGCTGGGATTTCGTGGGCGTGGGCTCAGGGCAGTCACCGGCCCGGGCAGGGAGTCGGGCCACACGAGCCAGCACATGAGCGCTGGGTTCCGGCTTCGGTGTGTACGTGACCCAGTGGCGACAACGGGTTGGAGCGGCCCCCTGCCGCCGGCCCGGCCCGTGGGGAGCGCGGCCGCCGCCCAGCACTTACCGGACTGGGAGGCTCCTTCTGGCTGCGGGCGCTGTGGACGCTACCGACCTCCGTCTGCGAGCTGGAGTGCGACAGGCCTTCGAAGTAGGGCCTGGGGAGGGGAGGGGTTACTGTCCAGGACCCTCCGCACCTGAGGACACAGCCACCGCCCCTGCAGGGACCCCCCGGTAGAGCCGCTCCCCAGAAGGCCCCGTCCTGAACCACCGCACGAGGGAGGACACAGGCGGCCGGCGGCCCGAGCCCCTCTCCGCTGAGACGGCCCGTGTCCCTGAAAGCCCGCACACAGGCCGACGCGGCACCCACCACCCCGCCGGCTCGCAGGGACAGGACGGCACAGGGGCCATCAGGAGGCCCGGCAGACGCGGCCGTGCGGGCCACAGGCCGGTCCGGCAGGCAGAGGTGTGCGGAGGGGGAGGGCCTTACAGACGCTCGGGCTCAGGGGGCAGCTCAAACTAGAATGATGGGCGGGACTTCTAGCGTCTGGTGACAGAGCCACGTGGGGATGTGGACAAGCGAGGGCGGGACCGCTCGCTGCGTGGCAGGCAGGGAGGGGCCTGGGACGGCCACACCTCACCCAGGAGCGTGCCCTCTCCTCCCAGCTCCCCCGTGACGGGCGCCTTGCCCGGCCGCCAGCACCCTGGGGCACCCACAGCCAGCCTCTGCCCCCTCCGCCTCCTGCAGGCAACACCCCGGGGTCCAGCTTTCCTAGTGACCCACCCGCTGTTCCCCGGGAACCTGTGGGCTCTGTGCGCCCTGTCCCCCCACGCTGGCCCGCGCCCGAGCGCCCCCCACCCCCACGCCCTCGCGCACCGGAGCTTGGGCTTAGGGGTGCTCAGGACGCTGTCGTCGTCCTCCAAGTCGGGGCCACTGTCGCTGGGGTTCTCCATGTCCAAGGTGTCGTACAGCAGGTCCAGGTCCTCCTCCGCCTCGGGGACGCGCTCCGCGGGGTCCTGCTCCGAGTCCAGGACCTGCAGCGGGGACGGGGCATGGGGTGGCACAGGCTTGGGAGGGAGCTCGTAGGGCCAAAGGGCAGAGGGCACAGAGCCACAGGCGCCCCTCCCTGCAGCCGCTCCAGTCACCCAGGCACCGGGCGACCCGGGACCCCTCGGATGGAGGCTCCTCACAGCGTGGATGCCTGACCAGGGGGCAGGCTGGCACAGGCCTGTGCTGCTGCGTGGCCACCACACTGGGGTGCAGGAGGCTCCCCTGGCGTCCGCCTCTCCGGGGCCCTGGTCAGGCCCAGCGGCGAGCCCTGCAGCACAGCCCGGGCCGCCCTCAGGGGCGTCTGCCGCCAGCGGACCCTTTCACGGCGCGGAGAACCCGCCTAGCCCCTCATGGCGACGGCGTGGGGCGACCCAGCCTCTGCTACACGCAGCCGCGGACGTGGCCGGTCTTCGTGTGCACGCCCCCTCACAGGCAAAGCCCAGCCACACGGTCCCCCTCCTGCGGCACCACCACGTCCCGTGTCCCACTCCACGTGCCGGGCCACCTGGCGTCTCCGTGGCGGGTCTGCGTGCCTCCTCCCGGCACCGGCCCCGCACCGGCTCTGAAGAAAATGCGGCCAGCCCTCGGCCACCTGTTCCTCGGGCGGCGCCCTCGCAGCAGCGTCTTCCTGAGCCGTCCCTGCTCCGCGTGCTGGAGGCACGCCACGACGTGTGAGTCACAACGTCCTCTCACGGGCTGTTCCACGTCCTTTTTGACTTGAGGGAGAAGCATCGACCTGTCGTCCCGCGTGTGCTGCCCGCTCTTCACGGTGCCTCCAGTGTGTGCCCCGCGGGGGCCACACCCACAACCTCGCACCTCTGGACGACGCTGCCGCTGAGCCGCCGCGGTGCTGCCCCGGCCTGCGGTGGTGCGTCCGCCCTGAGAAGCCTCCGCCTGCCCGTCCTTCAGCAGGAGCTTCAGTTCCAGCCCCTGCATCGGCCTCCCGTCCCCCGGCGTTGGCTTCAGTGCGGGGGGGGGGGGGGGGACACGTGGGGGCACGTGGACGTCCCGCTGCCTGGTCCTTGAGCTGTGAGAGCTGTCCCCCGAATGGCCTAGGGAATCACCACCCCGAACGGGACCTGTTCCTGGACTCCAGCCTGTGCTCCCGACGCCCCCACGGCCTCGCCCCCCCAGCCCTGAGGATGGTCACGAGGTCAGAGGGCACGAGTCCGACTGCTTCTCCCACGGCCGCGGTTTACGCCGGGCCCTCGCATTTCCAGGGGAGTCTGAGGACAGCTGGCCGGCCCAGCGAAGAGGCCGCTGGGGTGTGACAGACAGGATGGCGGCGGGGAGACGGTGCCGGCCTGGGCCCTGACGGCCACACGGGCCCGGGGCTCAGACCCTAAGCCCGGCCCCAGGGCTGGTCCTTGAGTTAAAATTCAAGAAACAAAGCAGGGGTCTCCCGGGGCCTCGGCTACAGCCTCGAGGGGTCCCCACCCCAGCCGCCCCGCAGACAAAGCGCTGGGGTGTGCCCAGTGGGGAGCCCGGGCAGGGAGCCGGGCGGAGGGGGAGGGAGGGCACGCTCACCTCCTCGGACACCTTGAACCGGCGCAGCAGCGCCACCACCTTCTGCTTGAAGTTCTGTTGCTGTGAGAGGACAGCAGAGACTCAGACCGGGCACGTGCCCCCCAAGCTCAGCCAGGGGCTTCCACAAGCACTTGAACTGCGGCTGCGGGCAGACTCAGCACCCCCCGCCCCCGGGCACCTCCATGGCTCTCCCGGCGCCCCGGCAGGTGAGGCTGCGGCCACTGCCCGTCCCGAGGCCCCGCCGGGCTGGTGGTGCGTGTGCAGCTCTGGCTGCTCTCAGCCCCCCGGTGGGGGGAGCCCTACACCAGGAGGCCCACCCCGCTGCTCCCCATCCACAGCTGTGGGGCAGCTGCGCCCGGCACTGGGACCAGTGGGACCTTCTGTGACACGCGGAGCCAGGAGGCTGACAGCCCTGCCAGGCCCCTCTGGGCAGCGGGGGGCCACCTGGGGCCCCACGTGACGCGCCTGCCGGGGGAGCTGGCTAACCGAGCACCACGCAGACCCCCCAGGCCACGGCCACGGCCACGCGTGGTGACGCCCACCTCCACACCGTCTCTAGGAGACGTGCCCTGAGGCCCGGCACGGCCGCCTCGCTGCCTGACCCTGAGGCTCCCCCCGCCGCCCCCCTTCCCCAACGTCAGTAAAGCGTATCCACCGACCCTGGTCATGGACGCCGCTCTTACTATCGAGCGCCGCTGCTTCTTGGGCTTCCCCACGTCGAAGTCGTCCTCGTCCAGGTCCTGCAGGGACAGGGCTGAGGCCAGGTGGCCGCGGGGCAGGGCCCCCCTCCCGGCAAACGGGGAGCCGCCTCTCGGGTGCCCCAGCGCCTGGCCCCCACCCGTGCCGCCCGCAGCTCTGGTGGGCCCGCCCCGCGTGGCCGGCTACCTGCCCGTGCGCCGCGTCGTCGCTGGCCTCCTGCTCGGAGGAGAAGCTCTCGTACTCCTCCTCGGAGTAATTGTCTGCGGAACGGGAGCACGGAAGGTCAGCGCCTCGGGATTCCGCCTGTGTCCTGACCCGGGGGGCGGGGGGCGCCGCGCTTCTCCACCACCATGAGCCCCGCCACCCCTGGGAACCCCTGCGGCCCTTCCTGCCCAGCACAGGTTTCAGCCGGCATCTCAGGCTCGACTGGGCCCCCCGCTGCCCCCTCACCCCACGGGGGACCATGACCCCAACTGGGGCAGTGTGACAGGCCCGGCCAGCACTGGGCCCGGACCCCGGCAGGCACCGCGATCCACCCCGTGACTTCGCTGACAGACGATGCCACGGCCTCCGAGGGCAGGGCTGGGACCCGCAGCCAGACCGGGGCACCCGCAAGCCCCAGGAGGCCGGCCGGGGGCGGGAAGGGGCCACGGGCGGCGCACTCACCCGTGGACTTGGCCTTGAGGCCGGCCTGCATGGCGCTGTCCTCGTGGTCGATGGGCTGGCTGGACAGGGAGAAGATCCAGATCTCGGCCACCTTGGCCGAGGCCTCCTTGACGCTGCTGCACAGGCTCAGCACCTGGCCGCCCTCCGGAGGGCGCTGCATCACCTGCGGCGGCAAGAGACGAGCCGTGGGCAAGAGGAGGAGAGAGGACAGGGCGCTGGGGGAGGGGCCCGGAGGGAGGACAGGGAGCCGGGGAGGGGCCCGGAGGGAGGACAGGGAGCCGGGGGGGGGAGGGGCCCGGAGGGAGGACAGGGAGCCGGGGGGGGGGGCCCGGAGGGAGGACAGGGAGCCGGGGGGGGAGGGGCCCGGAGGGAGGACAGGGAGCCGGGGGGGGGGGGCCCGGAGGGAGGACAGGGAGCCGGGGGGGGGGAGGGGCCCGGAGGGAGGACAGGGAGCCGGGGGGGGGGGGGGGGAGGGGCCCGGAGGGAGGACAGGGAGCCGGGGGGGGGGGGGCCCGGAGGGAGGACAGGGAGCCGGGGGGGGAGGGGCCCGGAGGGAGGACAGGGAGCCGGGGGGGGGGGGGCCCGGAGGGAGGACAGGGAGCTGGGGGGGGGAGGGGCCCGGAGGGAGGACAGGGAGCCGGGGGGGGGAGGGGCCCGGAGGGAGGACAGGGAGCCGGGGGGGGAGGGGCCCGGAGGGAGGACAGGGAGCCGGGGGGGGGGGGGGGGAGGGGCCCGGAGGGAGGACAGGGCGACGGGGGGAGGGGCCGGAGGGAGGACAGGGAGCCGGGGGGGGGCCCGGAGGGAGGACAGGGAGCCGGGGGGGGGGGGGCCCGGAGGGAGGACAGGGAGCCGGGGGGGGAGGGGCCCGGAGGGAGGACAGGGAGCCGGGGGGGGGGGGGGCCCGGAGGGAGGACAGGGAGCCGGGGGGGAGGGGCCCGGAGGGAGGACAGGGAGCCGGGGGAGGAGGGGCCCGGAGGGAGGACAGGGAGCGGGGAGGGGGGGCCCGGAGGGAGGACAGGGAGCCGGGGGGGGGGCCCGGAGGGAGGCCAGGGAGCCGGGAGGGGGCGGGCGTGGACGCGCCTCACCTCGGCCATGTGGATGGCGCCGGCGGCCAGCGTCTTGTAGCCCAGGATGGTCCGGTTCTTGTAGCGCTTCCTCCGCTGCAGCATCACCTGCAGCTTGTTGCCGTCCCTCTTCAGGAAGTGGGGGTACTGTGGGGAGGGGCCACGCTGCGGTCCACAGATCCCCACCTGCGAGGGCTCAGGCCCGCCCCAGGTCATGGGTCACGGGAGGTCCCTGCCGGCCCACCGCGACACCAGAAACAACTACCCGTGGGCGGATGTGCGTCTGCTGAGGGCGTTGGGGGCACAGCCTCAGCACGTGCTCCCAGGCAGGCAGCCGGCCGGCCCGCTCCGCCGTGGCTGCAGCGGGGTGGGCTCAGGACCCCAGAGCGCGTGTAAGAGGAAATGCTCACAGGGCTCCTTCAAGCTCACAAAGGGAAACCAACCTCCCAAGTTGGGGGATGGGCCTGAGGGGGGGGCCTCAGGCGGTGGGAGTGTCTCATTGCAAAGAAGGGTCTCGGGTTCGATTCTGGTCAGGACACATCCCAGGTTCAGGCTCCATCCCAGGTCAGGGCACGTGCGGGAGGCAACTCATCGATGATTTCCCCTCACATCAACGCTTCTCGGGTTCTCTCTCCCTCTCCCTCCCTCTCTCTAAAAATCAATTCAAAGCACGTCCTCAGTAACGATTAAAAAACAACAGTGGGTGGCTGGGTGGATAGAGCGCGTCCCAGATTCAATTCCGGCACAGGCCCAGGGGGTGGGCTCGATCCCCAGTGGGGGGCGTGCAGGAGGCAGCCGATCCATGATTCTCATCATTGATATTTCTCTCTCTCCCTCTCCCTTCCTCTCTCAGATCAATAAAAACATATTTAATACAAAACAAAAGCACATTGCCCTAACCAGTGTGGCTCAGTGGATGGAGCGTCGGCCTGCGGACTGAAGGGTCCCAGGTGCGATCCCGGTCAAGGGCATGTACCTGGGTTGCGGGCACATCCCCAGTGGGAGGTGTGCAGGAGGCAGCTGATGGATGTTTCTCTCTCATCGATGTTTCTCACTTTCTATCACTCTCCCTTCCTCTCCGTAAAAATCAATGAAATATATTTTTTAAAAACCCAAAAAGAACAAAAGCACAGGGCAGGGCCTGTCCTGCACCGGCTGCGGGACTCACACTGCGCACCTTTCATTTGTTGTTGTTAGTCCTCACCCAAGGGGTTTCCCACTGCTTTTTATTTTTATTTTTGTAAATACATTTTATTGATTTCAGAAATGAAGGAAAAAGGAGAGAGATAGAAACATCCATGATGAGAGAGAATCATGGATCGGCTGCCTCCTGGAAGTCCCCCACTGGGGATCGAGCCCACAACCCAGGCATGTGCCCCTGACCGGAAATCGAACCCTGGACCCTTCGGTCCCCAGGCTGATGCTCCACCCACTGAGCCAAACCGGCTAGGGCTCCACTGCTTTTTAGAGCGAGTGGAAAGGAGGGAGGGCGAGGGAGAGAGAAACACTGATGTAAGAGACACATCGATCGGTTGCCTCCTGCAGGAGCCCCGACCGGGGGCGGGGAGAGAACCCACAACACAGGTACAAGCCCCTGACCAGGAATCGAACCTGCAACCCTTTGGTGTGTGGGCTGGCGCTTTAACCATTGGGCAACACTGGCGAGGGCTGTGCATGTGTTTAAAAAAGGACGAACTGCACATTTTGTGAATTATACTCAGTAAACCTGCCCCTCCCCAAAGATAACCAACACAGACCCAGATGTGCGTGGGGGCATCAGAGCCCGGCCCAGGGTGGGCGGTGGCTTTGGGGTGTGTCAGGGGGCAGCTGGCAGGGCTCTCGGGGTTCCCCGAGACCACAGCTCCATGAGAGGAGCCGCAGTGGACGGGAGGTGGACCGGCAGGAAGGGGCCAACGCCCACCGCCCGCTGGAGCGCAAGGACCCGCGCCTGCCGAGCCCGCGCTGGGCCCACTCGGCCAGAAGCGCGCAGGCGGGACCCCGCCCTCTGGCCAGGTGGGGCTCTCGGGACTCGTCAGTCCCGGGGCGTCTGTTTCACCCTGGGGTGCCCCGGTGTAAGCCGAGCCGCGCGCACGGCCCAGCTCCAAGGGGCCTGAGCTCACACAAGTCCCAGGCGCCCCTCTTCTCCAAACAGGGGGACCCCGCCTCACTCCGCTCTCCCCGGAGGGGCTGCCGCCGCCCCTCTCCGAGTCATGGGGAGAGGCCCACCTGCAGGGAGAAGGTCAGCGCCAGGTCCGTCTCCACTTGTCCACTGGGGGGCAGCACAATCTCGTGGGACCGCAGGACGCGCTTGGAGCCCTGGGAGGGAGACAGCCCTCGCTCAGCGCCCAGCGCCCGCACAGCCGCGGCCACGCCCCCTCTCCGCACGGACAGGAGCCCAGGCGGGGGAGCAGGGTCCCAGCGCCCAAGGGCCGTGCCGCAACATTGGTCTTCGGCCCCCGAGGCCCCTGGGAATCTGCCTCAGGACCGAGAAGTGGGGACGGGGCATCCACAGCTACTGAGACGGAGGCAGGCCGGGCTGAGGGCCCTCCTGAACCCGGTTACTTACGCAAACTGCCCGGATGCTGAGGGCTGTGTGAGCATCAGGGCTCCAGAGGAGAGGGGAGAGCAGCTGGCCAGGCCCGGGGTTGGGGCTGGGGTGTGGGCACGGGTGTCGGCCGCACTCTGGGAGGCCCTCTGCCCTCTCGGGGGACAGGACTGCGCCCAAGGGCCCAGGACGGGAGGGGGCACTCGCCTGCATCTTCACAGCGATCACCACCGAGATGAGCTCCTTCTCCAGCTCCTTGAAGACCACCAGCTTCTTCAAGGTCAGGCTGCACAACCTGCAAGGTCACGTGTGCGCTCAGCAGTGCCCGCGCCTCCCACCCGCCTCGAGCCCAGAGAGGCCCCAGCCACAGCTGGACCACCACCCTCCGGCCTTGGCCTCCAGCTCACAGCCACCGTGGTAGACGGCCATCAAGTCTCTCGGGAGCCCGGGCCCAGGCCCACCCAGGCCGGGAGCCCCCTCACAAGTGGTAGCACCCCAGGCAGTCAGCCAGGCGCCCCTCTCTGAAGGGTCCCGGAGGTGCCTGCGTGAGGGTCCGTGGGCAGGCAGACCAGGATACCAGTGCCCCCGGCTGTGCAGGCACCAGCCTCCCACCCCAGGCCCCGCCCATCTATCACGGCCCCGCCCACCCGCCCCACTGGCTGGGAGCCTGCCTTGACCCACCAACTTCACCTCCACCCTCTGTTCTGGGCAACAGCCAGAAGGATGGGTGTCCGCCCTGAGGGAGGGCCTGGGGGACATGCCTGCACGTCCACCTGCCTCGCTCAGGGTCTGCACGGAGACCAGTGGGTGCTGTCCCGGGAGGCCCACCTCCCAGGAAGCCCGCACACGCTGGGTCCCCAGCGCACCCACCAGGACAGAAGAGAGGGCGTGTGCAGCCCACGCCCACTGCCAGGGCCAGGCTGCAGGCTCTCGTGCTCGCCCACACGGACGTCAGCCTGACCAAGTCCCGACGTCTGCGTCCCAGTCAGGAAATCCAGACTTTCTGTGCCCGCCCCCGAGCTGTCACTCAGTCCCCAAGGTAGGCGTCTGAACCCCAGGAGCAGGACAGAGGCCTGGCGTGCCAGGCCACAGGCACCGCGCCCACTGGCACCAAAGCGGCACGAGGCTCCTGTCGGGCCGTGAGGGGAAGAGGACCGAGGAGCCGACTAAAGGGCTAGCGCGCACCAGGACAGGCCCCACTGGCCACCCCCCAGCGAGCGCGCTTCGCGCACTGGCACCGCTGGGCACGTCCCCTGACCAACTGGAGTGCACCATCGACACGGGCAAGGCGGCCGGGAGCTCCCGGGACCCTCAGCGACCCACAGGCCACAGTGACGGAGGCGGGCGCGGTGGCGTGCCAGGAGAGCTCGGAGGGCACCACCAGGCAGCACCGAGGGCATCGCGCGCCTGAGCCACCGGACAAAGGCCTCAACCGGCCACGAAGACACGAGGAAAGGGCCGTCAGACCGAGGGAGGGCGGCCGGGAGAGGAAATCCCGCCGAAAGCTGGCTCTCTGGGAAGGTAACAGAATGACAAACCCCGCAGACAGAGACAGACTGACCGGTGCTGGGCATGGGGAGTGGCCGTCGGCACTGCGCGGACACGCGTGAGCGAGCACAGCGTGCGGCGCCTGGTGCACGAGCTCGGAGAACCTGGGCCACGGGCACAGGCGCCACGCTCACCGGGACGAGGACGCGTCTGCACAGCCTCGTCCACTGCGGAGGGAGCTGCCGGCGAGAAGCCTTCCGCAGGAGAAGACCCGGCAGCTGACCCAGAGACGCTGCGTCCGCTCTTCCAGGAAACAGACCGGGAGAGCCGGCGGCCCGGCTGAGGGAGCCGCTGCCCGCTCAGCACACACACCCCCAGGACGGGCCCCCACGGACCCTCCTGAGCAGAGGCGGGCGAGGCCGGGACCACGCCGGCGTGTCCAGGGACGCAGGGCTGGCTCCACGTCAGAAATCAATCGTCACCAGTCGCCAGGCCGGGTCAGGAAGACCTCAACCTCCTCAATGGAGCCAGAAACCCCTCCGACAAAACCCCACATCACGCAACGGAGGGACCCGCTGAACCTGTCCCACAGGCCCGGGTGGAGGGAGGGGGGCGGCCCTCTTGCTGGCGGCCCTGGGCCCCCGAGCACCCCCTGGACCGTGAGCTCCGCAAACCCTCCAAGCGCAGCACGTGAGCAGCAACAAACAACTGGAAGCCAACTTTTAAAAACATTTTAGAAAATGTTGTGGCACATTAGGGAAGCTCAATATATGTTTTTTATTTCGGAGAGGAAGGGAGAGAGAGAGAGACATCAATGATGAGAATCATGGATCGGCTGCCTCCTGCACGCCCCCCACTGGGGATGGAGCCCGCAACCCGGGCCTGTGCCCTGACCAGAATTGAACCCTGACCTCCTGGTTCATAGGTCGACGCGGAGCCACTGACCATGCCAGCCGGGCTGGAAGTTAATTTTTAAAATTCCATTTACAGTGGCTCCACAGCCAAAAAGGAAAAACCTAAATCTAACAAGAACCAGCGCCGGATCTGAGCCGAAAGCTCCGAGGAAGGTGGCCGCCGCGCGCAAGGAGGTGGGCCCGCAGCAAGCCTTCTCCTAGGTCTCCATCCGCTGCTTTAAATTCCTGGAAAGGCAACGGAGCCGAACGCGGGGAACGCTGAGAACAGGAGAGAGGCCAGGTGCGCCCTCCCGCTCCCCACTCCCCCCCCTGCACCCCGCACCCCGCACCCCGCCTCCCGCCTCCCTGGAGGCGTGCTGTGAGCAACGGCCAGGACAGCGACGACGCTGATGAGGGCAGGGGCACAGGGCAACAGAAATGGAAAGCTGGATGAATTGGACCTCACCGAAGTGTAAAGCTGTGCTCTGTGAAAACACTGCTGAGAGTGGGAGGAAACGTGCACATCGCAGGTTGGACGGGCTTTATCCAGAACGTATGAAGAACGGTCGAAACGCAACAGGAAAACCTACGGCCACGGCTGCAGGGGCGGGCGAGGGCCGAGTGAGAAAGGTGAGGGGCTGGGCTACAGGTGGGGGGGTACGGAGCAGGCCGGGGTCAGCCGGAGGAGAGGAAATGGGGTGAAACAGTAACAGCCCGCCCGCCTGGCTCGCTGGTTGACCGTCGACCCAGGAACCAAGAGGTCGCCAGTTTGACTGCTGGTGGCGGCTCGATGCCCATGGGGGGCCTGCAGGAGGCAGCCCACGGAGGCTGTTCCTCTCATCGATGTTTCTTTTTTTATTAATCCTCACTGGAGGGTATTTTCCCGTTGATTTTTAGAGAGGGTGGAGGAGAGAGGGAAAGGCAGTGAAACATCGACGTGAGAGAAACACATCGATTGGCTGCCTCCTGCATGAGTCCCGACCAGGGCCCAGGCCAGAGAGAAGCCTGCAACCGAGGTCCGTGCCCTTGACCAGAATCGAACCCGGGACCCTTCAGTCCACAGGCCCACGCTCTATCCATTGAGCCAAACCGGCCAGGGCTCTCAGCAATGTTTCTATCTCTCCCTTCCTCTCTCTAAAAATCAATGAAAACACTGATTTAAAATCAATCAAAAAACTGCCATGACTATGTACAGGCACTTTGCAAGGTACATGGTGTCTAACCACCACGCCGTGCACCTGGAACGCACACACCGTGATGCCGAACGTAGACTGTGATTGGAAAACGACTTAAAACAGAAAACGGGCAGATTTGGACACTTCATAAAAGACACGTGGATGGCACACAGCCGTGAGCCACGCTCACCGTCGTCATCAACCAGGAAGCGCAGGCCCCACCAGGAGGGACCGCACAGCTCCTGCCGCGCCCCAAACTGAACCCCAACCCCAAGGCCTCGGAGGTGGGAGGCGGGTGCTCGAGTGCCAGGGGCGCTGGCGTCCTGCCCTTTAGTCCTTTTCCAGAAGTCAGAGGAGCCACGACCTAAGTGTACCTCGACCCAGTGCCAGCGCGCTGCAGCAGGCCCTCCGGCTGAGTGACATCCCCGTGGCCCCCGCTCCTGTGGCTCAGTGGACAGAGCGTCGGCCTGCGGACTGAAGGGTCCCGGGTTCGATTCCAGTCGAGGGCACACGCCTGGACTGTGGGCTCAGTCCCCAGTAGGGGGCGTGCAGGAGGCAGCCGATCCATGATTCTCTCAGCGTTGATGTTTCTGTCCCTCTCTCCCTCTCCCTTCCTCTCTGGAATCAATATATTAAAAATAGAACTTATTCACATATTTTTAAAAAGTAACTTCCTAAGAGGGGTTCTCCCCAAACAGGCGCCACCACTCAGCGCAAGCAGGGCGGTTCCACCTAACTGCACCCTCGGCCCTCTGTGCGCCCGGGCCAGTGTGCCTTCCCTCCCCCTTCATTCATTCCTTCATTCCCTCCCTCATTCCTTCATTCCTTCATTCATTCCCTCCTTCATTCCCTCCCTCCTTCCTTCATTCCTTCATTCACTCCCTCATTCATTCATTCCTTCATTCACTCCCCCCTTCATTCATTCCTTCATTCCTTCACTCCCCCCTTCATTCATTCCTTCATTCCTTCCCTCATTCCTTCATTCACTCCCTCGTTCATTCATTCCTTCATTCACTCCCCCCTTCATTCATTCCTTCACTCCCCCTTCATTCATTCCTTCATTCGCTCCCTCATTCCTTCATTCCCTCCCTCATTCCTTCATTCCTTCATTCACTCCCCCCTTCATTCATTCCTTCATTCCTTCACTCCCCCCTTCATTCATTCCTTCATTCCTTCCCTCATTCCTTCATTCCTTCATTCACTCCCTCATTCATTCATTCCTTCATTCACTCCCCCCTTCATTCATTCCTTCATTCCTTCACTCCCCCCTTCATTCATTCCTTCATTCCTTCCCT
>NC_137075.1:108754730-108856707 GCF_951640355.1 Cnephaeus nilssonii | reverse complement strand
GGGGGGCCCACTCGGGGAGGCTGTGCAGGGGCAGTCATTAGCCCCAGGACACGAGCCCGAGGGGCAGGGGGGGAGTGGAGGGGCTGCCAGGCTGTGTCCTCCATCCCTCTCTCAGCTCCCCCGAAGGGCGTGGTGTCTGCCTGCACCCCTCACAGGACTCGCCCCCAAACAGGGAACCCAGAGCCAGGAGGGCAATAACCACCCCCCGGCCACATCCAGCCCCGCCGCCCCTCTGATCCCCCTCCTGGCCACAGGCTGAGGCTGTCCTGTGCTGCGGGAAGGGGGGGGCAGTTGTCCTCCGTTGCCCCCGCCGGCTCTGCTCAGGGTCCAGGCTCATCACACCAGCACCCACGTGGCCTGCAGCTCCGGCAGCGGGTGGGGCGGGTGAAGGACTGCGGGACCCTCCCTGCCTCAGTGGCCCTTCCTCGGAGAACGAGCCATGCTCCTGCCCCTCTGCTCCCGGCTCAGTGCTCCCCCCCAGGCCTCAGCACCCCCACAAGCCTCAGCTCTCCCCCCCAGGCCTCAGCTCTCCCCCCAGGCCTCGGCACCCCACCCCCCCAGACCTCAGTGCCTTTAGATCTCAGCACCCCCCCAAACCTCAGCATCCCCCCCAGACTCGGCGACCCCCCAGACCTCGGCATCCCCCCGAGGCCTCAGCGGCCCCCGCAGACCTCGGCCCCCCCCCAGACCTCGGCCCCCCCAGGCCTCAGCGCTCCCCCAGGCCTCAGCGCCCCCCCTGGCAGCGCCTCCCCCCCACTTCCTCCCAGCAGCCCGGCTCTTTCAGCCGCCAGAGGGGAGCATGGCCGGCCCAGAGCTGAGTGTGGGCCCCACTTTTTTAAAATTGATTTCCGAGAGGAAGGGAGAGGAAGAGATAGAAACATCAGTGCTGAGAGAGAATCATGGATCGGCTGCTCCTGCACGCCCCACACTGGGGAGGAGCCAGGCATGTGCCCTTGACTGGAATCGAACCTGGGGACCCTTCAGTCCGAGGCCGACGCTCTGTCCGCCAGGGTTAGGGTTAGGGTTAGGGTTAGGGTTAGGGTTAGGGTGAAGAGTGACGGAGAGGTCTGCGAAAGCCCCATCAACGCCTTCTGAGCACTGAGCTCACCTTTTATCCAGCAAAGCGCCTTTTTATTTCGGTTCGCAGAATGGGACATTCTGTTTCACGTCTCAGGTTTATTTTACACGAGAGGCTGGGTGCACGAATTCGTGCATGGGTGGGGTCCCTCGGCCGGACCGGAGACCGGGGCCCTCTCGCCTATTCCCAGTTGGGGCGGATCAGGGCAGCTGGCTGCAGGGAGGGTCCGCGGGGAGGTTGGCTGTGGGAGCGCACTGACCACCAGGGGTAGCTCCTGTGTTGAGCGTCTGGCCCCTGGTGGTCAGTGCGCATCATAGCGACCGGTTGTAATGGTCGTTTAGGTTTTTATATATTTAGATATAGAGATTGTTAACACTCTGCCTTCCTGTCCTCTGTGACATAGTCTTTGTCTAGTTAGGAAATTTTAATAAGTCCGCAAATGTTTTAAATATGTTACAGCTGCATTTATAGATATTGTTATGCTGAAACCATCTTTTTTAAAACAAATTTTTATTGACTTCAGAGAGGAAGGGAGAGGGAGAGAGATAGAAACATCAACGATGAGAATCATTGGCCAGCTGCCTCCTGCACGTCCCCTTCTGGGGATTGAGGGCATGTGCCCTGACCGGGAATTGAACCCGGGACCCTTCAGTCCACAGGCTGATGCTCTGTCCCCTGAGCCACGCCGGCCAGGGCTGCAGAAACCACCGTGAGTCCCCCCGGCACACCGGCCAGGCCCGGGTCGCTCTCCGTCCACACCCGCTGGGTCTGCTCTGCCCGTCCAGGCGGCGCCCGCATCTGGGCGGCAAGTTGCACACGCATCACGGTGCCCGGTGCTGGTGACCCGCGTGGGCGCCACAGGCTGGCCGCCACCTCCGTGGGGCGGGAGGGAGCCCGCAGCGCCCACCTTCAGTGGATGTCTCTCTGGAGGCGATGGGGGAACACGCTCCCCAGCACGTGCGGGAAGACGCTCGTGCCGTGGGCAGGGCTGTCTGCACACCGAGGGGAGGCCGTCCTGCGGTTTTTCTTAATTTATTTCACCCAGTTCTCCAGGCGTGGAGCCCGCAGGTCACGGCCGAGCAGAAGTTCTAGGACAGCGCCCTGTGCGGGGTGGCGCAGCAGGAGGGGGGGCCCTCGGCCGGGAGCCCGCTGGGTGCTGCCGGAGGGCCGTGTCCAGGCCAGACGCGCTAGGTGACTAACGTGGAAGCCAGGGAACCAGAAAGACGGGGTCGGCCCGCGTGACCCGGCGGAGAAGGACGTCTGAACTCTGGGGAGTCCTAAAGCTGTATCTACTTTTAAATTTATTCTTATTGATGTCAGAGAGGAAGGGAGAGGGAGAGAGAGAGAGAACCACGGATCGGCTGCCTCCTGCACGCCCCCCACTGGGGATCGAGCCCACAACCCGGGCCTGTGCCCTGACCGGGAATCGAACCGTGACCTCCTGGTTCACAGGTTGACGCAGAGTGGCGGGGGGGGGGGGGGGGGGGGGGGGGGGGGGGGGGGGGAGCGGACACCGATGTGGGAGGGACACGGGGCAGGTTCAGGGCGGGGCGGGGGCGGGAGAAGCCCTGGAGCAGCCGGGCGGGCGCTATTGCGGCGCGGAGCCGCCAGGGGGCGCGCGGGGCGCCCAGCGCCCAGCGCCCGGGAAAGGGGCTCCCGGGGCAGACCCCGCTCGGGCCTCAGGGGGAAGGGGGCGCCCCCCCCCCCAGCTGCCCTGGGAACCCCCACTGGAGCGTTAAAGCGCTGGGTTTCTTCCGCAGAACCGGGCAGCTGGAAGGGGGACCCCCCAGCCCCCGCCCAGCGCAGAACCCCAGAACCCGGCCCTGCCCGCCCCCAGCCCCCTGCGGCTGTCCACACTGCGGCCAGGGCCGGGGTGAGGGTCCGAGTCTGGAATCGGGCCTCCATGGCGCCTGGGAGTGAACATCAAACCCGCGGCGGCTGCGAGGCCGTGTGCCCTCCCGTCCCCGCCCCCCCCCCCCCAGCCGCCTCGCTGCGCCCCAACACCTGAGGCTGCCGCGATCGCCCCTCCTCTGCCCAGAGGTCCCCAGGCCACGCCCCCGCCCCGTCAGCACCTGCACCCCAAGCGGTCGCTCTGTTTGCAGGTTGGACCGGGACTTCATGGGCCCAGCAGGGAGGGCCCTGGAGGCCGCTCGCACCTCCGGGGGTCCCCACGGGGCTTCTGCAGCAGGCCCGACCACGCATGCCCAGTGCACCTGCGCCCCGCCCCCGCCTGCGCTCCACGTGGGCCCCTCCTCAGCTGTTGGGCCCTCCACCTCCCCATCCTCCACCCCCCATCCCTCCACCCACATCTTCCCCCCCCCCCAGCCTCCACCCCCCATCCCTCCACCCCCCATCCTCCCCCTCATCCTCCACCCCCACCCTCCCCCCCAGCCTCCAGCCCCCCAGCCTCCACTGGCGCCTGTTCCCTGGAGGGCCCTCCGCTCTGGGTGCGAACTCCTGTGCTCTCCGCAGGGCCCTCCTCACCCTGTAGTCCCAGCTCCGGCCGAGGCAGGGCCCACGATGTGCAGGCATCAGGATGGCCCAGAAGCTCAAAAGAGTTTGTGGGATGTTTCAGTTTTCTATTTTTTAAAATTGATTTGAGAGAGAGGAGGGGAAGGGGGAGAGAGAGAGAGAGAGAAACATCAATCGGTTGCCTCCCATACACACCCCAACCGGGACCAAACCCACAACCTGGCATGTGCCCTGGCCGGGAATCAAACCGCTGACCTTCTGGCGCCCAGGGCGACGCTCAGGCAATGGAGCCCCCGCCCGGCGTGTCTCTGCTGAGCCACCCTTTAGGCCACTTTGCTGCCCCAGCCCTGGGCCCCAGCACCGCTGAGCCGAGGCCGGGAGGGCGAGGTGGGCGGTGCAGCCCTCAGCCCGGAGCCGCCGCCCCCTCCCCCGTCCCAGGCCCATCCTCAGCCCCGCACCCCCCCCCCCCCCCCCCCCCGCCCCGCACTCTGCAAACACGCCCGCCGGGGCAGGGTGACCTCTGTTCTCTGCCGCCCTGGGCTCTTGCCTGTCCTGTCCCCTCGGTGCCGCTACTCTAAGGACCCCCCCCCCCCCCCGCTTTCAGAAACACCGGGGAGTGGGCACAGCTCCGAGGTGGCCGGGCGCGCTGAGGGCCCGGCGCAGTGCCCTGGGCACTTCAGACGCCATGTCCCACGGGCTCTGGGGCGCCCTCCCTGCTGGGGTGACGCAGAGCGGAAACCGTGTCCTCTGGCCACCAACGCTGCGCCCCGCAAGGCCAGGCCTCTCCCTGCCTGTCTTCCCCCAGGCCCCCCAACGTGGGCAGGTTGGTGTGGGGGGGGACTGTGCCCTGGTTGTTAGGTAGTTCTGATGCCTCCTGCCAGGGCAGGGAGGGGTCTGGGCTGGGGGTTCCGTGTCTCTTCAGGATGCGGGAGCCTCACCGTGCGGGTCCCGGCGCCAGGGCCTCCGGTCACTGTCCGCCCGCCGCCGCTCACTCACCCAGACGCTGCTGCCCCGTGGGCTGGTCCTTGGCCGCTGGGTTAATCTGGGGGAGGGGTCTGCAGCAAGGACCACAGTGGGCCGCTTGCTCTCACCCATTCTTCTTTTTAAATATTTTTATTGATTTCAGAGGAAGGGAGAGGGAGAGAGAGAGAGAAACATCAGTGATGAGAGAGAATCATGGATCGGCTGCCTCCTGCACGCCCCTCACTGGAGATCTAGCCCCCAACCGGGGCCTGTGCCCTGACCGGGAATCAAACCCTGACCTCCTGGTCCACAGGTCGAGGCTCACCCAGGGGGCCACGCGGGCCGGCTCTCTCCCGTTCTGAGGTCAGAAGCCCAGGTGCCCGGGTGGCGCGCACTCTGGCTCAGGGCCCTTCCTGCTCCTCCGGCCGCGGGTGGTGCCCTCAGTCCTGGGCCGCGGCTGCGGCACCTGCATCTCTGTCCGCGTCCCACGGCGTCCTCCCAGAGGTGTGTGTCCCGGTTCCCGCTTCTCAGAGGTCACCTGGAGAACCGGACCGAGGTCACCTAACCGCCTCCTCCACCTCCACCAGGTCTCCGTCCTCGGACCAGGCCTGGGACTCGGTGCAGCAGCGTGGGGGTTGGGGGGGGAATCTAGCACAGAACCCCCTCCAGCCCCTTCAAGCAGCTATGGACTCCCACGGAGCCGGGGAACGGCTCCGGGATCAGGCTGAGCTTCCGGGAACAGCGCCAGGCCCCCCGCCGGATGGGCTGCTGCCCCACTGAGCCGGAGCTCTGTCTGCAGCAGCAGGAAGCTGCCCGGGGGGATGCTGCCCGGGGCGGGGGGGAGGGGGCGCAGATCCCACGGCCCAGCACGCGGCAGGTCAACGGCTGCGCTAGGCGAGGGGGTGCAGGCCAAAGCCGCCCTTTTGAATTCCACCGGGGAAGCCATCGGAGGCAGACAGGAGAGCCGAGACGCTGGGCGGCCACGTCCTTAGGTTCACTCCCTTCTCCCCGCCCCCGCCCCCCCCCCAACACCAGGACTCAGTGCGCGGCTGCCCGGGGCACAGGGGGTGGTTCTGGCCAGTGAGCTGTAGCCATAGCTGACTGGGAGCTTCTGGGAAGTTTGTCTCCACCAGGAAAGAGACGGCCCCGCCTGCTGGCTCCGTGGCTGAGCCTCCACTTATGAGCCAGGAGGTCACGGTTCGATTCCCCGTCAGGGCACAGGCCCGGGTGGTGGGCTCCATCCCCAGTGAGGGGCGCGCAGGAGGCAGCCGATCCATGACTCTGTCTCATGATTGATATTTCTCTCTCCCTCTTTCTTCCTCTCTGAAAGCAATAAAAATATATTTAAAATTTTTTAAAGAAATAGACACCTGTCACTACCCTTCCCCCTACCCCTCCCCCCTTCCCCCAGCCTGGAGCAGGGGTGGCAACCTCAGGTGGCCGGCAGAGGTGCTGCCCCCACACCCCACACCCCACACCCCGGCTGCTCTTACAGACATGCGCCTCCAGGCTCCTTCCTGGGGAGAAAAACAAATCCCATCAACTCGCACCACTGCATCTGCCAGAACGGCTGCTGCTCGAGGCCAAAGTTCTTCTCACGGAAACACCAGCCACCCACCCATCCGTCCGTCCATCCATCCCTCTGTCCGTCCGTCCATCCATCCACCCGAACTAGAGCTAACGAAGCCTTTAGCTGCTCCAGCACGTTCCAGGAGCAGGCTGTGCTTGTTGCGAAGAAGGACCGATGGGGAGCAGGAGGAGGCAGAGCGGATGGAGGTGGCGGGGGGGGGGGGGTGTCTATCCTGGAGTCGCCTCTAGAAAGTGGCTTACTGTGAGGAGCAGGAATTGGGACATGCTCAGTTTTTGTTTTTTTGTTTTAAAAAAACACGTTTTTATTGACTTTTAGAGAGAGGAAGGGAGAGGGGGTAGAGAGGAGCATCATCAACCAGCTGCCTCCTGCCCATGTCGCAACTGAGGTCCGTGCCCTTGACCGGAACCGAACCCGGGACCCTTCAGTCGAGGGCCGACACTCTATCCACTGGGCCAAGCTGGCTCGGAAGTGCGGCTCTGCGGGCTCCCAGGTTTGTGGGAACCACGCCCTCCAGTGAGGGCACCTCTGCCGGCAGGCCTCCAGGGCAGGGGCTGCCCCTCCAGGGGCGCATGTGCCGGCCCCGAGGAGGGGTCAGACTCGCCCTGCACCCCTGCCTCCCAGCCCCGCTCCGTGCCCGCCCTGCTGCACTGCCTTCCTGCCCAGGCCCAGGGTGCGCCTGGCCGGGACCAAACCAAGAGTCTCCCCAGCTGGGCCCGTGCAAGACTGTTCGGAGGCCTGGACCTGAGCGGTCAGCAGGACGTGCAGACATGGGCAGAGGGGGGTGGGGGTGGGGGTCCGAGCAGGGCCCCCTGCAGGGCGGGGCAGCAGGAGGGCTGGGGGGCATGAAGCCAGGCCTCAGCACACCCGGCAGTGCGCGGGCTTCGGGCTGAACCCCACCTCCCGCAGGACTGGGGTCCCTCCGCCTCGGTCCTGACGTCACAGGGTGGCGCAGTGCACCTCACCCACCGCCCCACCGCGTGGCTCCGGGTTGAGCGTCGACCTATGACCCGGGAGGTCAGGTTCCACTGAGGTCAGGGCACAGGCCGGGCTGCGGGCTCCATCCCGTGGGGGGCGCGCAGGAGGCGGCGACCCAGGGTTCTCTCTCAGCATGGATGTCTCTCTCTCTCTCCCCCTTCCTCTGAAATCAATTAAAAGTAAATAACTCATCGGCACGCCCCCTTGTCCCCGCCTCCAACACGAAGAGACAGTGCCGGGCACTGACGGACACGCCGACACGGACAGGTCCCGCCCTCCGGCGCCACCGCCCAGCGGGAGCGGGGGAGTCAGCGCCGCGGGTCAGGAGCGACCTGGGCTCCTCCAGCTGCTCGCACGGGGAGGGCAGGACGGGGCGGGCAGCCCCGGACGGGACAGCGGCCGCACAGCAGCGCCACGGGGGCCTCCGCAGGGGACCGCCCGCCCCGCACCCGGGCGGAACCTGAGGCCCCGGCTCGCGTTCCCGGGGGGGCACTTCCCACGGCGGCCCGCGCGCCTCCGCCCCACGTGACTGAGGAGCGCGCCGGAGTGGGCAGTGAGCATGCGCCGCTGGCAGGCGACTTCCGGGCGAGCTGCGGGCTGAGCAGGGCGGGCCTCCCCGCCGCCAGAGGGCGCCCTCTGTCCACAGCCGGACCTGCGGCACTCCCCTTTTTTCTTTTTTCTTCCTTCTTTCTTAAAAAAAATAAAATAAAATGTTTTCATTGATTTGAGAGAGGAAGGGAGAGGGAGAGATAGAAACATCAATGATGAGAGCGAATCATGGATCGGCTGCCTCCTGCCCGCCCCACTGGGGATCGATCCCCCACCCCATTGAACTGTGACCTCCGGGTTCATAGGTCGAGGCTCACCTGCGCGCTGAGCCTCACCTGCCGCTGGACTTGCGGGCACTTTCCATAGCAGCCGCCCCCCCCCCCCCCCCGGGGCTGCAGTGCAAACTCGGGGAGGGCGGCGCCGCTCCAGAGCCCCAGGAGTTGGGGGGGGGGCGGGCATGAAAGGGGAGCCCGCGGCCGAGGGCAGCGCCTGCAGAGGGGGTGCAGGTGGAGAGAAGCCGGGAGGGGAGCACTGGCTGGAAGCAGTCGTCTCCCCAGCAAAGCGCTGCTGAGAAATGGGGGCGGGGGTGATGACGGGAGAGCCCCTTGGATCGGGCAGCCTGCGGGCGGCCGGCTTCGGAGCAGTTTGGGTGGAAGCTGCGGCGGAGATGGACGTCGGAGAGGACGCGGACAGAGAGAGAGACATCAGCGATGCCAGAGAATCGTGGATCTGCTGCCTCCTGCGCCCCCACACTGGGGGTCCAGCCGGAGCCCGGCCTGTGCCCTGGCTGGGGATCGAACCCGTGACCTCCTGGTTCCTAGAGGCTCAGCCACGGAGCCAGCCTGGGTGCAGCTGGAGCTGCAGGAGGGGCTCCCGCGTTCACCTGGAAAATGCGAGAAGCACAAACAGCCAAGGAAGCGGACCGAGGAGGGTGCGAGGGAGCCCTGCGGGGACCAGGCGTGTGCTGAGGCCCAGGCGGTGCCGGTGTGGCCCCCGAGGGAGGAGGGGACAGAGCCCGGAGGAGAAGTCACCCCCACACACGACGGGACTGTGACCCAGGGCCGCTCTCCAGCAGCCAAGGGGAGAGGGGTGCTGCCCATCGGAAGGAGGAACAGGTTAGACCCTCCCAGCGGGACCACAGGCAGAGTAAGCCAGCAGGTCGGAGATGCAAATGGGAAGACGCAGAACCACTAGAAAATGCTAGAAAGGAAGGCGCAGCCTTTAACGTGCGAGTGGAAATGCCCAGGAGGAAAATGTTGGCAAAAGACGCGAGCAAGAGTCAACCCAGACAAAGCCCCAGTGACCCGTGGGCACGGGAAAAGCCACTCACCTTCCCTCGCAGTGAGAGAAACGCACATTAAAATGACACTGGAGCCCTGGCTGGTGTGGCTCAGCGGACAGAGCGCCCGCCGCCTGCGGACTGAAGGGTCCCAGGTTACATTCCCGGTCAGGGCACACGCCTGGGTTGTGGGCTCCATCCCCAGTGGGGGGCGTGCAGGAGGCAGCCGATCCATGATTCTCTCTCATCATGGATGTTTCTATCTCTCCCCCTCCCTTCCTCTCTGAAATCAATAGAAATATATTTTTAAAAAAGATACTTGAAAAGTATTTTTCCCTGAAGAATACTTGCAAGTCCGTGCCCTTGGGAGCACCGGTCACCGGCTTAGAACAGAAATGACGCTGGGCAGCGCTGTCCCTGTGGGTGTCGTTCCCTGCCACTGCTCGGGGCGCACTGCGGCGGGCACGGGGGTAGGGAGGTGCGGGGGAGACGCCGCACACAGGCTCCCCCGGAGTCTGTCTCGTCCCTCCCTGTGCCGAAGGGCGCGGGATCAAGGTCATTTGCTGTCGCGTTGCTGACGGCGGCAGAAGCTAGGAACTAGGAACCGCCAGGCGTCCATCCCCCGGAGACGGCGATGCTGGGGCCGCGCTGAGATGCGCAGCTGCCTCGGGGCGCGGGAACGGGGGTGTCTGTGTGCGGGCGGGAAGGTCTCTAACCTCCTTTTACGTGAAAGAAAGTGACTGCGGAACGCGCACACGGAATGGAATGCCCCCTTTTCTTGTTGCTAGTCCTCACCGAGGATCTTTCTCCCGTCATTTGTTTTTATTTTTAAATATATTTTATTGATTTTTTTACAGAGAGGAAGGGAGAGGGATAGAGAGTTAGACACATCAATGAGAGAGAAACATCAATCAGCTGCCTCCTGCACACCCCCTACTGGGGATGTGCCCGCAACCAAGGTGCATGCCCTTGACCAGAATCAAACCTGGGACCCGTCAGTCCGCAGACCGACGCTCTATCCACTGGTTTCGGCATCCAGTCATTTTTTTTTTTTTTTAGAGAATAGAAGGAGGGGTAGAGTGAGAGAGAGAAACATCGATGTGAGAGAGTCACATTGATTAGTTGTCTCCTGCGCATGCCCCCCCCTCCCCGACCAGGGCAGGGGACCCAGCCTACCGCCAAGGTACATGCCCTTGACCGGAATCGAACCCGGACCCTGCAGTCCACAGGCGGACGCTCCATCCACTGAGCCACACTGGCTGGGGTGGTCTGCCACCTTTCAGGGGTGGTAGAGGGGGGAGGCGTTTGCTTGCATTCACAGCAGGAGACGCTGGGAAATGCCCACGCAACGAACAGCGGGGCGACCGAAGGCAGGGGCGCGCTGGGCGGGCGCAGCGGCAGGGAGCGCGCTCCACGTGCACCTTTTCACGGGAAAGAATAAAGAGAAAACGCAGTGCTCGGGGGAAGACAGAGAACGTGCACGCATGGGCCCTGGCCGGTGTGGCTCAGTGGATAGAGCGCCGGCCTGTGGACTGAAGGGTCTTGTTCCATTCCGGTCAAGGGCACACGCCCAGGTTGTGGGCTGGATCCCCAGCAGGGGGCGAGCCAATCAGTGATTCTCTCTCATCATGGATGTTCCTCCCTCTCCCTCTCCCTTCCTCTCAGAAATCAATAAAAACATATTTATTCGTAAAAGTGCGTGAACTAACCAGTCCCACCAGAAGCAGTGCGGGGAGGAGCGGGGAAAGTGGGGAGGCAAAGGAAGGGGTTTCCATTCGCTGGAATCATCCGGATTGCTAACCCACTGGTGACGGGACCCGAATAAAACTGGTCTCCCCCACTCGGTCCGAGCACCACGGTCCCTCCCCAAAGGGACCACTTTCCCAGTTCTCTATTTCTCTCTCTTTTAAATCCTCACCTGAGGATATTTCCCCACTGATTTTTAGAGAGAGTGGGAGAGAGAGGGAAAGACAGAGAGAGACATCGATGTGAGAAACAGATCAATCGGTTGCCTCCTGCACGCACCCTGACCAGGGCCCGGGCCCCTTCGGGCCGCAGGCCGACGCTCTATCCACTGAGCCAACCAGCTAGGCCGCATCCTCTCATACTAACATGTGGTCTGGGAGGTAACTTTCCCCGCGTCCTGTGAGCTGCTCCGGCAAATCAGTCAAACCCAGGAAGGGGTCACAGAGCCGCCCCCCCCCCCCCCCCCGCAGCCGGGCACCTGGTCAGAAGCCCGGTGACGGCCTGGCTGTGCGGCTGGCCTGGGGCCGGGTGGGCGGTCCTGTCGGGCTGAGCCCCGGCCTGTGGGCTCAGGCACCGTCCCTGGGCGCGTGTCCGAGTGGAGCTGAGTTGGAGGCCACCGGGCTGGTGCAGAATGGCTTTCTGGGTGTGTGGACGCCCCCTCCACATGCGCGCACACACACACGCCTGCACACACACACACACACACACACACACACACACCTGCACGCACACGCGCCTGGTGGAGCTGGGCCCAGAGCCTGAATCACAAGCCGGGGTGCCTGCCGGGGGCCTGGGAGCGGGTTCTCTTCAACCAACTTCTGTTCATGTTGCAGAAAAGAAAACCTGTGGGTCCAACCGGGGAGGTGAGTCGCGGATCCCTCCCAGCCCTGCCCCCCGCCCCCGCCCTCTCTGCGGGACCAGGTGGGGGGCGGGCGTGCCCCCCCTCAGCCTGGCTGGCCTCTGCACTGCCTTCTGTCCGCAGCCAGCCCCGCCCCCCGCCCCAGCTGCCCTGCCCTCCAGCCAGCTGCCTGGCTCCTGCAGCCACCTCTGTGCCCACCTGGACGCTCCCAAGCCCCCCTGGGTGGGGTGGCTTTGGGACCCCTTCTGCCCGCCCCTGCTTTCCCTGTGGGCTCTTTCTGGCTGCCCTGCAGGGCCCCAGCTCCGGGAGGGCCAGGTGTGAGTGCCAGGGCCCGTGCCCGCTCCGCCAGGCAGCAGCCCCTTCCTGCCTCAGTTTACCAGGCAACCAAGGGGTCCTCCAGGGAGGGTGCTCAGAGGCTCCCCTGCCCAGGAGCGGGCCCAGCCCTGAGCTGAGTGGGCACAGCCTGGCAGAGCCGGGCAGGGGGATGGGGCCCCGGAGGCCGCTCTCGGGGTCAGCCCCTCCCCTCAAGGGGCCCCTGCCAGGTTGGCATGACGACAGCCTCCTCCCAGTTCGGAGCAACTGGGACCTGGCAGGGCCTCCCTGCAGGACGGTGGCTCCGAGGGAGCAGGCGGGCGCGGGAGGGAGGGGCCGGCACCACCCCCAGAGGAAGGACCGCCTTTGGGGTCAGGACGGGAGGCCTCGGAGGCTGGTCCAAGATTCAGGGCCCCTCCAGACCCACGCAGCTCGGCCCGGCGACCTCGGAGGACCCCTGCTCTTGGTTCCAGGCCTGGGCTCGGGACATACGTGAGGGGTCTGCCCCCCAGCCCCTCTCGGGGCCCTGCAGGTCCGGCCGGCCCACGGGGCGAGGGTAGGGGCAGGAGGCACCCCCCTTCCTAGCCTTGGTCACCTCGGGCCCAAACCCAAGCCTCTGAGGACCCATCCACCGAGGCAGCCAGGAGGCAGATGAGGTGTAGAGGGTGCGGGGGAGGGAGGCAGAGGCGGTGGGGGGGCAGAGGGCAGGAGTGTGGGGCTTCTGGAAGGGGGCTCAGGTCCAGGTCCCAGGGCCTGTGGCCCCTCAGCCAGGCCCCCTCCTCCAGGGCAGGAAGCCGCCAGGCCTCCAGGCGGGACCCAGCGGCCTCCCTGGGCACCCTCCCCCAGGCTCAGGGTGGGTGGGACAGCCTGGGTGAGGGGCCAGCAGTCTGCCCGAGCCCACGCCCCCAGGGGTACACCCCCCACCCCCAGCCCAGCCCAGCATGCCCACACACTTGGAGACGCACACACCCCCTTCCCAGGGGTCATCGGAGGTCTCCACGGGGTGGGCTTTATTGACACGGTCACCACAGACAAGGACGGACGCAGAGACGGGCGTGTGTGCAACCAAACCTCCGGCCAGCGGGCGCCCGGCCGCTCCAGGGGCAGCGCAGCGGCGAGGAAGGAGGCCGGGCGGCCCGCGTGACCCCACAGCAGGTTCCACCCCAAACGCGCCTGCACACGCCTCTGCCGCGTGCTCCCACACACCTAGCATCTTACACATAAATATAAATACATGTCACCGGACTGTCGGTGAGCGCGGTGAAGACGCCACCGCTCTTCGCGTTAACGTCACCGTAAGGGCTGCAGGGGACCAGGTGGCCAGTGTGAGCGCTCAGGGCCACCTCCCGCCCCAGAAAGGACATTTCTCCCACGGAAACCCCGGGGGGACCAGGCCCCGCCCCCTCCCCAGCACGCCTCGCTGCTGGCGGGGCTCGCATGACCACACACACACATATGTACACACACATGTACACCCCATACGTGCGCACCCCCCCCCCACACACACACAGGGGAACTGGGCCACGGAGCACTTCACACCCAGTGGGCAGTCACACTGGCCTTTCCGCAGGTGGGGGGCTGGGGGCAGGGCAGTCGGAAGCAGGGGTCCCCTTCACCCAGTCCCTGGTCTCCGCGTGGTCCAGGGCCCCCAGCGCTAGGGGTCAGCAGAGGCCAGCCACACGGGGTGCCACACGGGGAGCCACACGGGCGCCGAGGGCCGGCAGGGGGCCGGGCTCGGTCGGGACCAGGAAGACAATAAATACGACATCAAGTGTTGCCAGGAGGAGGGAGAATAACTTAAAGCTGCTGGGCTGCGCTCCTGCCACGTCCAGTCCCAGCAGCACAGCCCTGCGGCCTGGGGACCAGGAGTCCAGGCGGCTCCACCACCCGCAGGACCCCGAGCCTGGGGCTGCCGCCCGCCATGGCCCGAGGTTCCAGCAGCTGCAGGTGCTCAGCGAGCAGGGAGGGTGGCTCAGGCAGCCGCAGACACAGCAACGTCCACGGGCCAGGGCTGGGGGCTGGGGGCTGGGACCCTGCCCCAGGCCGGCAGCCTGCACACCCTGCCCGTACCCCTCCGGGCACTGCCCCAGGTGGGGTGCAGCCTCGCCCCCTCTCTGTGCTCTGGAAGTGACCAGCCGCTGGGGTGTGAGCAGGTGGCCCAGCAGCGGCCGCCGGGGAGGCTGAGGCCCTGGACCCCGAGCTCGGGCGGGAAGAGGCACGGCCCAGGGCCCGGGCAGACAGCTGGCAGGCCCTACGTCTAAAGAGAACCCTTTCCAAATTCCAGCCTCCTGCGCCTGCGCCACGTCACCCTCTCCCACCACCCCCGCCCGCCTGGAGCCCCACAGCCCTCAGCTTCCAGCTGCGCCCATGCCCCCCCCCCCCGCAGGGGCCTCGCTGACGGCTTCTGTGATGTGCGTCCTTCGCCAAGTGGGGCCAGATGCACAAGGGTCCCCTAAGGGCTGCCCCACGCGAGGTGCCTGGGCCAGTTCGGGGGCCCTTGCGACACCCCCAGAACGGGAAGGAGAGGAAGACAGTGTCACAGACAGGGTACCAGGTGGGAGCAGGGGCAGCCTGGGGCTTCCACACAGCACCCCAGCGCCACCCCCAGCCCCACGGCGGCGGAGGGTCACAGCAGCCCGCAGTGGAACTTGCGCACGTGGCGGTAGAGGTCCCCGGACTGCGTGAAGCGGCGCGCGCACCAGCGGCAGGCGTGGGGCTTCTCGCGCGTGTGCACCACGGCGTGGCGGCTCAGGTTGTGCGAGTACTGGAAGCTCTTGCCGCACTGCGCGCACGCGTAGGGCTTCTCGCCCGAGTGGGTGCGCTCGTGGCGCTTCAGCGTGTAGGCGCAGGAGAAGGTCTTCCCGCAGAGCGGGCAGGTGGGCACGGCGCCGTCGGGCGAGAGCCGGGCGCGGGCACCGTCCCGCTCGCGGAAGTGGGCGCTGAGGTGCCGCTGCAGTGCGTGGGCGCTGGGGAAGGGCTGGCTGCACAGCGGACACGTGCAGAGGCGGCCGCCCGGCGCCAGCGTGTCCCCCGCGGCCTCCCGCTCGGCGTCCCGCTCCAGCTCCCCGCTGCCCGGCCCCACGGGCAGCAGCTCCAGGCCCCCCGCCAGGCGCCGGGCTGCAGGGACGCGGGGGGACTGCAGGGGGCTGGGGGGGCTCAGGGGGCCCACGCTGTCCGGCCCCGACGGTGAGTCCTGCGGGCCCCTCGCCGGAGGCGCGGCCCCTCGCTGCCTCGGAGCGCAGGGCGGGGTCTGGAGGACAGCGGGCGGGCGGCCCGGCTCCCGCCTCCGGCCGGGCTTCAGCGACAGGTCCAGAGCCCGGTCCGACTCCACCGGGACCTGCCAGGGAGGGGGCCCCCGCGCCCCTGCAGGGATGGCGGCCTTGAGCCCGGTCGCAGGAAGCCTGGTCCTCTGGGCAGCCGCGCGCAGCTCGGGGGTCCCGGCGGGCACGGGGCGGGGCGGCGGGCGCGCCGGCTCTGCGCCGGGGGCGGGGGTCCCCAGCGGCGGCGCGCGGCCCTGCCCCCGGAGGCGGCCCTTGCAGACGCCGACGACGTCGTCCATGTGCAGGTAGCTGGCGGCGGCCAGCACGTCCTCGACGGGGAGCCCGCGCAGGTCCAGGCGGCCCTCGTACATGAAGTCCAGCAGCCGCGCGAACGCGGGCGCCGTGACGACGCCGCCGTTGAGCCGCACCGCGTGGCGCCCGCCCGCCGGCCGCTCCCGGTAGAAGAGGTGGAAGTAGACGCTGCACGCGGCCAGCACGGCGCGGTGCGCGGGGAAGCGCGCGGCGCCCACCAGGACGGTGCAGTCGCACAGGAAGCCGAGCTCGCGCTGCTGCCTCAGGCGGCCCAGCAGCCGCCCGCCGTGGCCCGGGAACTCCATGCCGCCGCCGGCATCCCCTGGACAAACGGACGCCGTGAGCGCGCCGGGCCGCCGCCGCCGCCCCCCCCCCCCCCGCCCCGGCCCCGACGCGCCCTCCCTCCCCGGGCCGGCCGCGGGCAGAGGGGCGCGCGCCCTCCCTCCGGAGCCGCCCCGCACCTGCCCGGAGCCCGGCAGGAAAAACTCGACCGAAAGTCAACAGAAGCCGCTCCGCCGCGGGGGCGGGTCCGGGCGCGGGCGGAGGGGGCACAGCCGCGCGGACCCGCACGCGTCCCCGCCCGGGGCGCCCCTGAACTTCACTCCGGGGCGGCCGCCCGCCGCTCCCCCGACGCCGAGTCTGCGCGCCGTCGCCGCCCCGGTCCGCGCCTCCAGCTGCCGCCAGATGCCGCCGCCGCCGCCGCCGCGGGCCCCATTTATGGCAGCGCGGCCGGGGGAGCGGGCCGGCGGGCGGGGCGGACAGAGCCGGCGCCCGCCCCCCGCGCTCACCTCGCGGTCCGGAGCTCCCCTCCGCTGCGCCCGCGCCGCGCGCCCTCCCCGGGGTGGCCCGGAGCGCGGAGCTGGGGCAGCGCGCCCCGGCGGGGAGGGCGCCGGGCGGGCGGGGCGCCCTCCAACTTGGCCGGCCCGGCACCGCCTGCCGCTCGCCCCGCCCCGGAGAGAGCGAAACTCGGGCGGGGGCTGGAGGGGGCGGGCCGCGGCGACTTCCCGGAGCGCGGAGCCGCTGAGGTCACCCTCGCCGCCCCTTCCCTGTCCGCCCCGCCCGGCTGGGCCCCGCGTGCCGCCAGCTGGGGCGCTGGGTGGGAGGCGATGCGGGGTGCGGCGGGGGAGGGGGTCTCTCGCGATACTTGCCGGCTCCCTCTCGGTGTCCCCCCCTCCCGCCCGATGGGGTCCCCACTGCGCCCGTCTGCTAAGAGACCCCTTCGGAGGACCAGCGCCGCTCCGGGTCCGCGCTGGGGACCCCGGCCTCCTGCCGCCGCGGGGACCCGGCTGTGGGATGGAGGACGGGGCGCGGAGGGGGGGGGGGCGTACATTTGGAAAAGATGACACCCCCTGCCGTTGAAAGCCACTGTTTAAATTAAGTGGGACCCTCTGCAAAACCCAAGTGGTACTGGACCTTGGAGTCCAGAACCGGGGCCTCCCGCTCTCCCAGGGACCCAGCTCGGCGCTGGCGGGGGAGCTGTGTGTCCGAGGCCTGGGACAGGGCGCGCACCAGCAGATGGGGTGTGTGTGTGGGGGGAAACGGGGGGCGGATGGCCGTGGAGCCAGCGCAGGTGGGGAAGTGTTCAGGGAGGGAGAGGCGCGTGGAGGCGCCTGGCTGGGGTCTGAGGACCCCGGGCTTCACCTGCAAGAGCTAGAGGCGTGAGGGGACACCCCGTCCTGCGCCAGAAGGAAACCCCGAGAGAAACGGACATGGTTTGGAGGGGCCCTCACCCCCGGGGCGTGACCTCAGGGGCTGCCCACAGCTCAGCTCCACCTCCTCCTCCGAGGGAGATGCTGGAGGGGTTACACCCTCGGGGGCGTTAGGTACGGAGCCCACCACCCCCCGGCAGGCAGCAAGGGGCTGCCCCAGGATTCCACCCCGAAGGCTCCTGCTGAACCTGCACCCGCACCTCCCAGATAGGGGGGGGGGCCCAGATACAGGGGGGCCCAGATAGGGGCGGGCAGACACAGGGGGGTCCAGACACAGGGGGGCAGACACAGGGGGGGCAGGGAGGCGGAGCCCCGGCCAGGAGTGGGGTAGGAAAGAGGCCTTGACTAGGGTGGAGCGGGGGTGGAGCCGGGGAGCACTGGTCCAAAGGACGGGGCCCTCGCTGCCAGGTATCCTGGGCAGAGCAGGGGAGCCGCCTGAGCCGGGCAGGGTGGGGCGTCCCGGTCAGAGGCCCCGGGACCACCGCTAGTCCCCCAGTCTGGAGTAACAGCACCTCCTGCACTGAAACACGAGCCCTTGTTTGTCTGAAGCCACACCCGCCGGGACATCCTTCCTTCTCCCCTAAATCCGCAGGGCGGCTTGGCCCCCCATGGCCCCGTCCACGGCGGGAGCCTCCCTGAAGAGGGCCAGCCCGCTGCCCCCTGGCCCAGCGCCCTGCAGGGGAGCGGGATTCAAGTCCGGTCTGAGCGACCCAGAGGGGCGGCCCCAGGGTCTGGCCTCCCAACCTCCGCGTGACCTTTAGCTTCCCTGAACCTCCATGTCCTCGTGGGCTAAGCCGCAGGACCGGGGCCTTCCCTGGCCACTCGGGCTCCTCCCCAGAGCCCTCCCCGGGGGCCCCCAATCCTGCCTGTAGCAGTGGGCACCCCAGCTCAGCCCCCTGCCCACGCCCAGCTTCCCACCTCCAGAGCCCGGCGTGCGGGGTGACTATGGGGGGACAGGGCTCCTGGCACCTAGTGGGGCCGCAGTAACGCCTCGAGAATGAGTGCATCCTGGCGCCCCCATCCTCATCTCCGATGCTCTGTGGTGCCCACCTGCCCACCCCTGCTCCCCTGGCTTGGTCCTGAGCCCTCGGAGCAGGGAGCGGGGGCCAGCCCCTCGGGGCGCTAGGTGGGGCGAGGCCCGGGGCGGGCAGAGTGCTCCTGAGGCACCTGGCAGAGGCCGTGGGGCACGGAGGGGCCGTGGGGCACGGAGGAGCCGTCCGGCCAGGACACTGCCAGCAGGAGCTGGAGGCCAGCCCCGGGGGGGGGGGGAGGGGGGATGGGCTAGAGGAGGGACGGCTCGGAGAGGGGCCTGGGCCTCTGCAGTCGCCAGGTCTGAGCTAAGCCCTCTGGTCTCGAGGCGCTGTCCCGGGCAGCCCCCAGATGGCACACGAGCTGCCTGTCCCACGGCCCTCGGTGCCCGGCCTGCCCGGCAAGGTCTCGGGCGCCGGGATGACAGGAGGCATCCGCGGTGCGGGCAGTGCCTCCCGGTGCCGCGGGCCAGGCGGCCATCTGGCCAGGAGCGGCCCCGGGGCCCCGCCCCGCAGCTGCTGCGGGGACCAGGCGGCCGGTGCCAGGCCAGGAGCCCCGCGCGAGGGCGATGCGGCAGCTGCGGTGACAGGGCCGGCGTCGCCCGCGCTCCCCGGGCGAGCAGGGAAACATCTGGCCATGGGACCCCGGAGCGGCTGCCGCCGTGGCCGGGCGGGCGACAGGCTGGGCCGCCCACCATCCTGTCTGGGGGCAGGAAGGGGGTCCCCGGGGGGAGGCCCTGGGGGAGGGCTGGCCCTGCCTGCGGGGTGCCCGTCACAGGGCAGGCTCACAGGGGCGCGGCCCCGAGTGGGATGTGGGGCTCAGAGGGTCCCAGTGAGTGAGCCAGGGGACCTGGGCCACCTCCTGGCCAGGATGCTAGTCCTCAAATCGGCCGCAGGCCCCACGTCTTCCACGAGAGGGCGCCCTCCGGGGCCCCTGAGGCCACTGGCTGCCACCCCAGCCCAGTCTCTTGGCCTCTGCCTCCCCCTGCCCTCTCCAAAGTGTGGGGATGAAACCCCTCCAGGGAGAGTGTGGGTGGGTGGGACCGTTCCGGGGGGTCCCCAGGGAGGTCTGCGGGGTGAGTGATGGACAGAGTCGGACGTTTGTGGGGCGACCTCAGGTCAGGTGTCTGGCCAGGCCTCTCGCCGGGCCCCTGGAGGCAGGGCGCTGCCTGGGGGTACACAGTCACGCTGGGACAGCCACATGGGTGGGGTGCGGCCGGAGGGGCTGCAGGGACAGGCAGGGCGGGACCTGGGAGTCCCCTTGCCCAGGAGTGCGGGTCCCCCAGCAGGAGAGACAGTCCTTCCCTGGGGAGCGTCCGGCCGTCCTTCTGTCCGCCCAGAGGCTGGGATTGAGCCTCAGTTTCCTCTGTGGGAGGGAGAAGGTGGGGGGACTGCCCCTGCCCCAGATGACGTGTCTATACCCCCACGCTGAACTCTGACCCTTGAAGAACAAAAATGCCCCTCCCCCCAACACACACCACCTCCGGGAAGATACCTCGTGGTCTTCCCGCTACGAAAGGGTGCTGTCCGCCCGGGGCCTCGCCTGCGGGAGGGGTCAGAGGGCGTGTCTGCAGGGAGTTAGGGTCCCTCTGCCTCTGGCCCCTCGGCTGCCCCCTAGCGGTCCGTGGGGGTCCTGGCAGCCCCACCCCAGCTCCTGCCGTGTCCGCCCCGCTCGGGGCACCGAGGCCCAGGCATGCCCCTCCGCCAGCCCCTGGCCCTCGCCCCGTCCCTTTCACAGCTGCCACGTGTCCGTGTCCTCCTGGGGGGCGGGGAGTTCCTGGAAGCCCCCACGGAGGGCCGGGCCGTCCCCGCAGCCGGGCCTTCAGCCCCCGGGCGGTGTTCCCTTCCAGGTCCGCAATGCGGCGGCCTCCACGCCGCCCGCCGGCCTCCCGGCGCCGCGGGCAGGGTCCCGGGCTGGTCTTCCAGGGTCCTCGCGGCGCGCGCCCTCCCTGCCCCCCGCGGGGGGCTCCCCACTTGGGGCGCATTCTAGTGTCAAACTAACCCGCCCCCCATGCCCCCGCCCCCTGGGAGGCAGCAGCTGGATGCGTCCCGGTTGCCGCAGCGCGGAGCCGAGAAGTGCGGCTCCCGGAACAAACCGGGAAACTGAGGCCGGGAGGGCGTGGCCGGGACTGGCCGGCGGCGCACGCTGGGTCGTGGGCCCACCCCGGCCCCGGCCCGGCCCCCACCCTCCCTCCCGGCCCGGGTGGGGGCGCCGGCGGCGGAGGCGGATGTGGGCGGGCGGCCGGGCGGGGTGCGCGGGGCGGGGACGGGGCGGGCCGGCGGCGGGACGGAGCGGCGGCGGCCGGCCCAGCGCGCGCGCAGCAGGCACCGGGGACGCGAGCCGCGGCCGCGCACGATACCGGGCCCGGCGCGAGGCCCGCCCGACAGCGCCCGCCCGGCCCGGCCCGCGGGGATGCGGAGCGGCGGGCGCCGGAGGCCGCGGCCCGGCTAGGCCCGCGCTCGCCCGGACGCAGCGCCCGGTGAGTCCCGCCCGCCGCCCGCCGGGGCCCGGATTTCCTCCCCGCGCCGCCGCTTTGTTCCCGGCCGCCGGGCCGCGCAGCCGGAATGGAGGCGCGGGAGCAGGAAGTGGCCGCGGGCGCCGGGGCGGGGAGGCGCGGGCCGGGGGCCGGGGGTGCGGGCCGGCCGGGCTCCCTCTTGACCTTGGGAGGCGGCCGCCGGCCCGCGAGGCCCAGGCTGGGGCGCAGGGGCGCGGCCGGGGCCGGGGGCGCCCCGAGGCCGGGCTCCCCAGGCGCCAGGCCAGAGCTGCCCGGTGTCCCGGAGGCGCAGGGGCCTTCGGAAGAGGCCGGCCCGGCCGCGGTGCCAGCTGGAGGGGGGCCTGGACGGAGCCCTCGCCCTCCCGCAGACAAGTTGTCCGAGGGCCCAGGCGGCCCACAAAGGACGCCGCCCCTCCCGGCCCCCACGGCTTCCTGTGCGGGTGGGCTCGGGGGGCTGCCCACCCCGCCCGGAGGCTGGGCCTGGAGGGCGGCTAGGTCTCCTCCGAGGTTGCGGGGAGGTGGGAGGATCGGGCATGGCCTGTGCCCTGGGGCCAGAGGGCCTCTTCCTCCCCTCCTGCCGGCCTGGTCCCAGCAGCCTGGGCTCCCTGCCCCGCGGCGGAGGGCACAATCCAGGGCACAGTCCGCAGCCCCGCGTTCCGGGGGAGGAAAGGGCTTTTCGGGGACCGTTTAGAAAAGCTGAGATTTTATAACAACAGCAGGCGTGTGCGGCTACGGCGAAGGCCCCGGGCGCAGGGGTCCCGGCCCGCGTGCTGTGCGGAGGCAGGTGGGCGCGGGCGCTGCCTGCGTGTCTGCGGACGCACGCCCCGTGTGCGCACAGATGTATTTTTACACATGGGCTCCCGACAGCTGTCCGGCTCTGTCAGCACAGCCCTGCTCGGGCCCTGGTGGGGGTAGGGGGCACCCGGAGGCCAGCCCTCTGCCTCCAGGCCACGCCCACCCGAGTCACCAGAGCCCCCGTGCCCAACGCGCTGGGGCTCAGAGCTCTGTGCCCAGGGCCGGCTGGGCACGCGGGCACTTTCTCGGGCAAAGGGTGTCTTCCCTGTCATGGCGTCAGACCGGGGTCTAGCTGCCCATCAGCATTTAGCCGCAGACAGTGCAAAGCCACCTCCTCTGGGTGCCCAGCCCCCGCCGCAGGGGGCCAGTGAAGCCCGGCGGCTAAAGACCCACATTGGGATCCATTCCAGGGTCCTCGGGGGTCTGCCTGGCCTGGGGGGCCTGTTCAGGGCCTGCCCTCTGGAGTCCCTGTCTGGAGGGTCACAGGGGACTGGGATGCCAGGAATGGGTGATGTGGGCATTGGGTTTTGAGGGATGCCTAGGAGTTTGCCCAGCAGGGGAGCAGTGGGGAGGGCCATGCAAGGTGAATGGCTGGCGTGTCTGCTCAAGAGAGGGCTGCCGGTGGGCCCCGCGGGGCGGGTGTCTGTCCTGCATTCATACAGCCCCCCGTTTGTCGCCGCCTGGACCCTGTAATTATGGGTCTGCAACCACCCTGGACGGGGGTTCCCTACAGACGGGACCTGTCTGAGCCTCTTTGTCGCCGGCGCGCAGGCCGAACCCGGCTAAACCAGAGGTGCTGGCCCACAGGCCCGATGAATGACTGAGATTCAGGCTGGTGGGGGGGCTGTGGGTTAGGAGGGGCCTGGGGTTTCGGGAGGGTTCACAACACCACCCAGAGGGCGCCCAGTGCCTGCGCCAGCCACCCACACCCTGGCCCTGCCTTCTGTGTTTGAACGGCTCCCGTTCCCAGTCGGGGGCCGGGGAGGGGCTCTGTGCCCTGTCCCGGCCCCCCCCCCCCCCGTGGGCGGGAACACCAGGGAAAGGGGCAGCAGGCATCCTCACCAGGGGGTCGGGAGGTCAAGTGCCTTGGGCTGATGCAGCCGGGGGGGCTGCCTGGAGGAGGTGGCGTTTGCTGGGTTGGCAGGTTCGGGAGGGCCTTGGGGAATGTGAGTGGTTTGTACAAAGAGCAGGGAAGTGGGTCTGGGCAGGGGAGGTGCCCAGGAGGCTTCGAGGGCCTGGGGTCCAGGAGGGCGGGGAGACCTAGTCCCAGGGAGCAGGTGCCGTGGCGGGGACGAGAGTGAGGGGCAGAGACTGCGGGCAGCCATGGCTCCGAGGGCTCAGTGAGGGCAGGCTGCGCGGGAAGGTGGGCCCAGGCCTTGAGCCCGGGTGGGACGGGCCTCCTGGGCTCGCCGCTGGGTCTGAGAGGGGCCCCGGCGGGCACGGCCTCACCCGTCCCTCCGCTCCCCCCAGAGGCTGTGGCAGTGCCGGCTCGGGGAGACCCTGCGGCGAGCGGACGTGAGCGCCCCCGGGCACCATGACCGACGTGGCCATCGTGAAGGAGGGCTGGCTGCACAAGCGAGGTGAGTGCCCGGCTGGGCCGGGGCGGGCGGGCCGGAGCCGCCGGGCTCCCCTCAGGGGCAGGGGCCTGGCAGCCCGGTGGCTGGGAGCCCAAGGCTGCTGGGTGGCCGGTGAGCGTCCCGGGCACAATGTCTCCGTGGTGTTCAGGGCACGGCCCGGTGGGCCCCTGGGTCGGGGGAGGTGAGACGGGGCTGGCGTGCAGCCGGCGGTGAGTGGCCGCCTGGCGGGGCCCTGTTGGCGGGACAGCCACGCCACCTCCCGCCCCACTTTCCTGGAAGGCGGTGAGGACGTTGGGGCCCGGCCAGGCCTGGCGCACTGGTGGCCCGGGGCACTGCCCAAGGGCTCCTGAGGGCAGGGCAGGGCGGCGTGGCCTGGCCCGGTGCCTGCCCCGGGCCTGGGCTGGGCACGGGCTGTGGGAGAGCTCGCACACTGGGGCCCGGGCGCGGGCATGTTTGGGCTGCAGCCCGGTGCCCGCCCAGCCTCCCCCCTCACTCCCTTGGCCCTGTGCCCCGGGCGGTGCGCGGACAGGAGCTGTGGGGATGGGAGCTGAGGCCCTGGCCCCTCACCTCCCAGCCCTGCCCACGCCCCTGCCCCCGCCCCCACCCGAGGCCTCTGCTGCTCAGGGCCAGGCAGGGGGGGTGACAGGCCTGCCACCCCGGTGCCCTGGCGAGTCACTCCCTCCTCCGTCCTCGTCCCTCCCAAAGTCCTGGTGGCCCCACACCCCCAGCCCCAGCCACCTCTCACGCTAGCTCTCTCGCAGATGGGCGAGGGGGTCCCTCTCCCCACCCCAGGTCCCACCGGCTGTGTGGGGGGGCGGGACCTCAGACTCTGATGGGAGAGAACTCGCACGCTCAGGGCCAGGGCGGGGAAAAGCGTGCGTCTGGGAGGGTTTTGTGGGATGCATAGGAGCTCCCCACAGGGTCAGGGGTCAGGGAGGCCGCCGCTCTGGGGTGGAGGCAGGGGGATGGCAGTGTGACGCGGGGCTGCAGAGCTTGGCGTGGGGGGTGTGGTCAGCGTTAGAGCTCCCGGGGCAGCTGCGGGGGCACAGTCCTCGCTGGGCCTTGAGAAGGAGGCGGAGGAACCTGTGGTCTGTGGGGAGACCTCTGCCTGGCTCCCCCCAAGGCCCCTGGCACCCGCCTGCCTTCCCGGTCCCCTCCCCAAGGCTCACCACTCCTTGTTCACCGTCCGGTCCTGCTGGGGGCCTCACACAGCCACGCCCCACCCGCCCCTCCCCGCCCGGGACCAGTGCCTCTCGACCTCGGCAAACGTTTGTTGACTGAATGCTAGATCAGGAGCTGGCCCAGGAGGTGCTTGGGGGGCCTGCCCCCACGGGCCGGTGCGTCTGTCAGGGTGGTGCCTTCTGAAGGCCGGGGGCCTGAGTCAGCCCGGAGGGGCGTCTGATCCCGGTGCCGACCTGTGTCCCTCTCCGAGGGCCGGCCCGTGGGGCTCCTCGGCCTTGGTTTCCCCATCTGTGTAATGGGAGGGTGGCAGGGGAGGCCTGGAGTAGGGCATGTGGTTTGTGGGGGCCTGACCCGGGGTGCAGCCAGGCCCTCGGCCTCCAGCGCAGGAGAGGGGCTGTGTCCCCCACACAAGCTCTTCCTCTTCTGGGTGGGGGTGGTGAGGGCAGGGGGGGGGGCGGGAGGGCCCTGCCCTGTGCAGTGCATGCCCGCTCCTCCCAGGCCCCGGTCCCGCCTGCCCTGCTCACGGAGGAAGGTCTGTAACACGGGTGCCCTCACCCCCCGCCCCCGCTCCCCTTTCCTGGGGACCCCGGGACCTCGGATGTTCCCCAGCTGCTCCCCCAAGCGCTCGCTGTCGTATTCTCTGCGTCGCTCTGTCCTTTTGCCGGTCTGCTCCCCACAAGTGTTTGGGCGCTTCCTGGGTGCTGGGCTTTGGGGCGACCCGGTGAGAGGGCGGAGGTCCTGGGAAATGGGTGACTTTCGGGGGGTTGTTGGGGGAATCGGGACCCCCAGTGTGGGGCTGAGGTACAGGGAGCCATTGGACGGGGAGGGTCAGGATTGGTCCGGGCTGTGACGGAGGAGGAGGCGGGTCCCGGGCAGGTCTGAGCTCCACTCAGCACAGAGGCATGATGGCCGGGTGGGGGTGGGGAGCGGCGTGGGCCTGCCGAGCCGGGGCACCGGCCACGTTTCCTTGCCGCACCCAGCGGTTCACGAAGGGCTTCCCTGCCACCCCCTGCGAGAAGCCCCCCAGGCTTCCCCTCCAGCTCCTGGCTGACCCTCTGCCCTGCCTGCCGCCTCTCGGGGGCGGAGGGGGGTAGCTCTGGGTGGAGTGGGGGACCTCTGGGCTGGGAGGGTTCCACGTCTGGCCCGGGGTGGGCAGAGGGCCCCACCTGCAAGGCCTGGCTGGGGGGGGGGGGCGGTGAGAGTCAGAGCAGGGGAGGGGGTGGAGCCGACTGTCCTCCCGGGCCCAGCCCGCCCCCTCCCCCTCCCGGGCCGGAGGTTAGGAAGCTGCCGGAGGTTAGGGCGCGGCCACACCTGTCCCTCTGCGTCCTGCGGGCTGGGCACACGGCACACGGCCGCCTCCAGACCCAGGGCGGTGTGGGCCCCGCAGAGGGGCAGGTGGCTGGGGGTGCGGGGCAGACCCTGGGCCGGGCTCCTGACACCCCTTGGGGGCTCCCATCTGTTAGGAGTGACCTGGGCTGTGTTCCGGGGTCCGGACACTGCTTTACCAGAGCAGCTGTGGGGAGAGCCCCCGTCTGGGCCTGCACTGACCGTGGGGTCCAGGTGCACCCTCGGCCTCCTGTCGGGGTGTCCCGCGGGGAGCTGTTCCCGGAAAGAGCTCCCTCTGCTGGAGGCTCCGGCTGCGGGGGGGGGGGGGGGGGCAGGCGGGCAGGCGCCCCTTGTGGGGAGGGGACCTCCTGAGCCCCCGAGTGTGTGTCCCCAGTGACGGGCCGACGTCCTGAGCATGAGCTGGACATCCTGAGTGACGGCGACCCCCGAGGGGTGGGCAGACCCCCAGCCGTCCGCGTGGGGGCTGGTGGGCTGCCTTCGCCCACTGCGTGCCGAGCTGTGGTCTGCCTGTGCGCCCCCCTGGCTTCGGGAGGCTGAGGCTGCCCTCGTCAGGAGCAGGCCCGGCTGAGCCCGGCGGGGGCCTCGGCCTTGTCTGGACTGTGCCCCGCGCTAAGGCTGTGGCCGGGTCGCGCCCTGAGGCTGCCCTCCTGCCCGCTGTCCCTGATGCCCCCCGGGTCCCACCCTCAGAGCCCATGGTGTGTGCCCGACCCAGGGACGGGCCGCCCGGGCCAGGGGGCCAGGAAGGGGCAGGGGCAGCCAGATGGGGGCCCAGGGTGAGGGAGAGGCCGCGGCTGGAGAGGAGGGGCGGGGGGGGGCACCCGGGCTGGTGCAGGCCGCTGCTGGCCCGTGACCCAGTGGAGGACGGGCCTGGGTGACCTCACCGGGCCACGGTCCCGCAAGCCAGGGTGGCGGGTGGCGCGAGGGGAGCCCCCCGTGGGCGGAGGTCCCTGCGGGAAGCGGTCACCTGTGTGCCTTCACCCCGGAGCTGCGCCGGGAGGGCCTGCTGCCCCGGCTCCGGGTCGGATCCCCGGTGGGTCTTAGGCCTTGCGGGGCCCTCGCCCTGAGCCCATTCCTGGCGCGGCCTCCCCAGCTCCCGGCCAGAGAAGGGCGCCTCGCCTCCGGCCGCGGGGTCCCGGCACCCGGGGGAGTGCATCCTGGGCCCTCCCTCCCCCTCCCTCAGGCGTGGCCGCGAGATGGGAGATAGAGGCTCCGTGTTGCTGACATCCCCTTTCCGTCCCGGGCCTGGGGTCCCTGGGGGGCGAGGGGCGGAGTGCAGCCAGGCCCCTGTGGAGCGGCAGCCGGCACGGCGGGGGCCAGGCCTGGGGGGCCGTGCACCCCACTTCTGAGCGCCAGCTGCGTGGAGGCCCAGGGGCTGGCGTGGTTGACGGTGCTGCCTTGCCTCCCGCGTGCGGGCTCCGCGGGCCACGGGGGGCCTGCTGTCCCCCTGCTGTCAGGGTCCCGCAGCGCCTCGGTTCACGGGGCGGCTTGTGCAATGCCCACATCCGAGGGCCCGGCACTGGCCCTGGGGCAGGTCCGCGCGGGCGGTCAGGCCCGCGGCGGGGCAGGTGGGGCTTGGCTCTAAGGACGGGCCTGGGAGGCGGCTCCTGGGCCGTGGCCGTGGCCGTAGCCGTGGCCGTGGCCGTGGCCGTGGCCGGGCCGGCCTACATGGGGCTGAGTTTCCTGTTTTGTGAGTGTGTTGTTGAGTTCTCCCTTCAAAACAACAAAAGAGGAAGCTGGGCCCTGGCCGGTGTGGCTCAGTGGATAGGGCATCGGCCTGTGGACTGAAGGGTCCCAGGTTCGATTCCGGTCAAGGCCCGGGTTGTGGGCTTGACCCCCAGTGGGGGGCGTGCAGGAGGCAGCCGCTCCGTGATGCTCTCTCGTCACTGATGTTTCTCTCTTTCTCCCTTTCTGAACTAAAACAACAGCAGCAGCAGCAGCACATATGGATGTGAGAAAAGAGGAAGCACGGGCCTCCCAGGGGGTGGGGGTGGGGGTGGGGCGGGGGCACTGCCTCCTGGCCCGTCCCAGGTGGCCCCTCGTGGGCTGTGCCCTGTCTCCTTCCTGGGTGCCGGGTGCTGTCAGCCCAGCCGCCCTGCGCGGGGCAGACTCGATGGGGCACAGGAGGGCGGGCCCAGGCCCCGGACAGCCTCTGCCACCACCCGCCGCCTCGGGCAGCAGAGCGCGTGGTGTGCAGAAGGGAAACTGAGGCCTCGGACGACAAGGGGCGGGCGCGGCGTGCGGTCCTGGCCGCGAGCGCTCAGGGGCCCGGGTTGCATCAGGCTGGTTCCTAGAAGTGCCGCGAGGCGAGGGCAGGGCGCTGCTCGGTCTCGCTGGCGGCCCTTCTGCTGGGCACACCCAGCGGGTGCCAGCCCGCACCTCCTGGGAGCCGGCCTGTAACCGGAGCCGCTGCTGACGACCTGCCCACTCCCGGGTCACCCCACAGTGGGCACACGCTGTCTCTTCCACGCCCGTGCTGTGCCCGCCTGGGCCCTGCCCAGCAGAAGGGCCCAGCCCAGGCCTGGCCCCAGACAGGCTGGCAGGGGGCTGGGGCTGCAGGCTGGTATGGGCGCTCCTGCAGGGCACCCCAGCCCTCACTCCCGCCCTCGGACGGACGCAGGAAACGGGGGGGCCTGCAGCTCAGAGCGAGGGGCGGGGGTGGGGCTTTGGGAGGGAGCCCAGGCGGGCCCCTCACCGCACTCCATGGGGAGCCCTCCGCTGGGGAGGGGCCGGGGCAAGGGCATGCGGCCAGCCTGGGTTTGGGGGCGTGAGGGGTGGCAAGGGTGGGTGTGGCCAGGGACGTGGGGTGATGCGGCTGGGGATTGGGGCGCACGGCCGGCCACCATGTCACCAGGGGAGAGATGGCGGGGAGAGAGCGCCGCGGTGGGTGTGGCCGAGTTAGAGCAGAAATCACTGAGACGCGGGCCCTGCGAGATGGGGGCGCTGCCTGGAGGACAGGGTCCCCTGGCCTGGCCCCCACACTCCCCCTGTGCAGGGGGCTTTTCGCTGTGGGTGTTGGGGATGAAGGTCCCTGCCTGGGACGGGCTGGGGCACGAGATGCAGGGGTGTGGCTCTGCCTCCCAGGGTTCGCAGGGAGGGCGTGGTGTGGCCGGCCCCGTGGGGACTCCAACTGTCACTGTCCTGCAGCTCATGACAGCCCGGCCCCGGGGGGGGGGGGGGGCACCTGCTGTCCGTCCCGGCGTGTCCACGGGAGTCGGGTCCCACCTGTGCCCGGGAGGGACCGGGAGCCGCACGGGAGCATCTTCCCTCGCCGGGTGGAGAGGCTGCCGCTCTGTCCTCTCCTCCCCTCCCCCTCCCCCTCCCTCCCTCGCCACCCGCTCCAGGGCAGTGGTCCAGCGCCCTGCTGGGGGGACGGGGACCCGGGAAGCCGCCTGGGCCCAGGCGGGGGGCCCCTCGAGGTGACCCCTGTGGCGGGCGGCGATGGATGGGCCGCTGTCAGCGAGGCCGTTTGCTCGCTGCGCCGGGGAAGGTAAATGGGCGCCCGGCAGCTGTCGGCGGATGGCTGTGTGGTCGGCGGGGGACCGCGCGGTCGCCGCTGTCAGCTGGCGGCGCTCCCCGGGCCTGCTGGGGTGCACTTGGCTGTGGAGAAGCAGCCCGGCCCCGCCTGGCGCTCCGCCAGCGCCCGTGCCGCCACCAGCACTGCGGCAAAGTGCGCAGCCAGCGGCTTCCCGGGCGCCCGGCTCGCCGAGCACTTGCACAGGCCCCGGGCGCCGGGCTGCATGGCCGTGGCCCCGTGCCCTCCGCCCTGTGCCAGGAGCCGCTCACGGCTGCCCCAGGCTGCCCACCTGACCCATGACGCGCCCAGGATGCCTGCCCCCCCCCCCCCCCCCCAGCCCTGGCCGCGTGGCCGTAGGTGACGTTGGCTGTGGCAGGTCAGGGCTGCCGGCAAGGAGCCCTTCCCTCAGGAGTCCTGCAGCCCCGGGGCATCGTGGGACGGAGCTGGCTCCCCAGGTAGTGGGAGGGACCCCTGGTGGGGACGGGGAAGAGGTGGTGGCCCTGGTCCTGACGCGGGCCTGGCTGAGCTGCCGGGGGCTGGGTGGGGGAAGGTCGGGGCACAGTCCCCCCTGGTGGCAGGGCAGGACCCGGTCTCGGAGCTGTGCTGCCCTCCCGCCCGCCCAGGGCTGGGCCTCTGAGAGAGCCCGGGGGGGGGGGGGGGGGGGCGCCGTGCCCCATCCTGCCCGCCTGCTGCAGCTCCGTCCCGGGGCAGCCATGGCTCCGGTTGGGCAGGCAGTCGGCTGGGAGCTGAGCGGGGGCACCTGGGCCCCGTGGTGGTCCCAGCGCTGTGTGTGCCCAGGCCCGTGTGGGCCGCAGGGCGTCCAAGTGTTTGCACGGCGGGTGGCAGGGACCCCCCCCGGGACGGTGGTGGCCAGGTCTCACTGCCCACCGACTGCCCGGAGGTCCCCCTGCCTGTGGGCAGGCGTGCGGCCCCGGGGAGCGGGGAGCGAGGACCCCGCTTAGGGAGCTGCGTCCTGAGGGCAGACTCGGGCTTTCTGTTTGTTGCCTGCCCGTGTCTGTGCCGGAGTGGGGGCTCCGCGCCTCCGTGGCCGGCACCCCGATGTGTCTGGCCCCCCTGCCCCAGGGCCTCGGACAGATGCCGGCCCACAGGTATCCTGTGGCCGCGAGGACAGCGGTGGCCGGCAGAGGGGCCGCCTCCTGCCCGCCGCTCCCGGTCACCTCCACCCGTCTGTCTGGGCGGCCGCCTGCCTGCTGTCCGGTCTGCGCTGAGCTCACTCACACTCGGCCACGGCCTGGCCCCTGGTGGCCGCCGCCTGGACTCTGGGCGGAGCGCCTGCGCGCGGACAAGGGCTCTGTGTGCCTCGCGCCTCAGCCCGGCCTTCCGAGGCCCCGGGGTTCCCCCCCTGGAGGGGTCTGGGCTGCACGGGGAGCCCCCACAGGGTGCCGCCTGGCTCTGAGCTCAGCCGGGTGGGGTGTGGGTGGGGCTGGCTCAGGGCCCATCCCCCTGGACCCCTCCCCATGGCTCAGCCGGGTAGGGTGTCGTTCCTGTGGGCCCCCCCAGCTCTGGGTTCCAGAACCTTCCCGGCCCTGGGGGCCTGGAGGGCAGGTGCACGGTCACGTGGCTGGAGTGGGCCCTGGGTGCTGGGAACTCTGCCACCAGCTGTTCCAGGGAGTCCCACTGTGGGGAAACTGAGGCCCGGTCTGCTGTGGGCTGTGGAGCACGGGACACGTGCCCACTGCCTATGTGGGTGGCGCTGGGCGCGGCGGGGGCCGGCACAGTTGGTGCCTCAAGATGGATTTTCGGCTGTGCGGGCGAGGGCTCATCACTCTCCCCGCTCAGCCAGCGTCCCGCTCAGCCAGCGTCCCGGGGAGCGGCAGCTGGCGGGAGGCGAGGCTCTCCATCAGGGGCCGACAGCTCCAGACTGGCGCGCAGGCGGGAGGGAGGCGCAGCGGGTGCCGCACGGCGTGGGCGGAGGCGCGCACCCGAGCCGGCTCTGCTTGCTGTCCGGCCTGGCACCGTGGGGCGGGGGCACCTCGTGGGCCCGGGCGTGGGGCGACCACAGCGCCTGTCCCCGGGGCTCGGGGGGGGGGGGGGACTGGCTGGAGACGCTGCTCAATGCCGTGGGGGCGGGGCCGGGGCGGGGCGGGGGCCGGTGGACGGCCTGCGGGTGGGCTCCCTGGGAAAGGCCTGGTGGCTAGAGCCCCCTCTCCCCAGCAGCCCCGGGTCCTGGAGGCGAGGGGCCTTGGCGGCCACCCCCGAGGCCACAGCTGGGGCCCCTGGTGGCCGCCCGCCTGGACCTCCACACGGGATCGGGAGGGCGGGCGGCGGGGAGGAGGGTGGGACCCACTGGCGGTGGTGTGGGGCCTTTGCTCTTGTCCTGGGCGCTCAGGGCCCGGGCCGCCCCGCCCGCCGGCGCCCCTGCGGAAGCCGCCGCCTCATTAGTGAGTCCTTCGCTGAGGCCCAAACCCCTTGCTCTGCAGAATGTAAATGAGCCGTTTTTTCCGGGTGTCAGTATGAAAAATGACGGTCGCCGGCACAGCGCAGAGGACATCTGCTCGCTTCTGCGCGAGGCCTGTGTGTGGCTGATGTCGCCAGACTCGGGGGAACCTCCCCCGTGCTCCCGGGTGACCCGCGGTGGGATGCGGGTCCGGGGCCGCAGGTCTCGCCTCTGGGCCCCGATGCTGACGTCGTCACGTGGGCGGGGGGGGGGGCTCTGTCCAGGGGGCGTGTTGCCGCCGGCCCGCGTCTCCCTGCGTGTGGGGCTGCCCCCTCACCTGGATGCCAGGCTCCGTCCCCTTGGCCGGGGTCGGCCGCGGGAGCTGCCCACTTGCCCTGTGGCTGCAGTAACTGTTCCGGCCAACCCATGGCCGGACCCCGGGTCGGGGCGAGGTCTTGGCCCTGCAGCCCCAGCCGGAGGCGGTAGCTAGTGCTGGAACTGTGCTGGTGGCTGCTGAGACACACACTGGCCTGGTGCCACCTCCTCCAGGAAGGCCCTCTAGATTGGAACAGCCTCCCCACAGCCGTGCCCTTCCCCCAAGTCCAGGTGCCCACCTGGCCCCTTCCCCTCCCCCCCCCGCTCCTGTGGGAATTGGGGTCAGTGCTCACGCATTGGGGGGTCCTGGGTGCCTCTGGCCCGGCACCGGCAGTTGCCTGTTGGCTGCGGGCTGGGGTCCGAGGGGCGGCAGCGGGCCGGCGCAGCCTCACAGCCTGTGTCCCAGGGGAGTACATCAAGACCTGGCGGCCCCGCTACTTCCTGCTCAAGAATGACGGCACCTTCATCGGCTACAAGGAGCGGCCACAGGACGTGGAGCAGCGCGAGTCGCCCCTCAACAACTTCTCCGTGGCGCGTGAGTGAGCCCGCGCCCCCGCCCCCCGCCCCCGTGACCCCCGGCCTCTGTGTCTGGGACCAGCAGCTCCGGACCAGGGTGGGCAGCGCTGGCTCCGCGTCACCTCGGGGCCTGTCGGCGGCCGTCCCTGGCCGGTGGGTGTCTCTGTGCCGAGTTCAAGGCTGTGACGCCGGAGCGGTCCCAGGCACGCCTGCTCGGCAGGTCGAAGGCCTGGCTGAGACAGGGCAGGTGCTGGTTTGGAGCGGCCAGCGGGGGCCGGGGGGAGCCCAGCAGGGTGGGGGGCAGGATGAGAGTGCGTGAGGGGCACCCAGCTCTGGGAGCCTCTGTCACCCCCAGGGAGAGCCTGTGGCTGCCCCCCCCCCCCCCCCCGCAAAGGCTGCCAGAGGCCCTGGGCCCCCGCGGTGCTGCACGTGCCTCTGCCCCAGCTTTGGTGGGGAAAGGGGGTACGCTGGCCCAGGAAAGCTGGCAAAGCCGGGCAAGCTGGCCTCATTCCACCGGGGAGGGGCGGGCGGAGGACGGCGGGTGTGACCCGGCCCATGGGGCTGGGGAAGCAGGGGGAGGGGGTGGAGGAGGCTGAGCCAGGTGGGCCTTCTAGCCCGGCCCCCCTTCCCTGTGCTCTGCCCGGAGGCTGGCCCCCAACAGTCAGGGGGTGAGTGAGTGATGGGCTCATTAACTGAGCCCCAAGTCCGTCTCGGGCTGCTGGCTGGGGTTCGGGGTGCAGTGCCTACTGTGGGGGTCCCAGATTCACCCCAGGTTTCTCTATACACGTTCCCACCCGCCGGCCAGCTCTGCCTTCCAGCCTCCAGCCTCGCCGACCCCAGGTCTCGGGGGATGTGGCTCAGGTGGGCTCCCTGCCTGCAGGTGTGTGGAGGTGGGGCCGCCTCGCTGCCCTGCGCCTGCTGCAGGGGCCGGGCATGGCCAGCGCGCCCACCGAGGGCATCTGGGGTGGGGAGCAGAGCTGCCGCCTAGTGGGTCTCCCCAGTGGGCAGAGGAGGGGGCCCAAGGGAGGGGAGACCCAGGAGGCAGACATCCCACCTTGGCACCCCCATGACTGTGCGGGCGGCCTGGCTGGAGATGACACCCCTCAGGAGTGCACCCCAGGCTGAGCGCACGAGGGTGGGGGTGACCTCGGAGGCACGTGGAGGGGGGCACTGGCCAGAGGGGCTGCCCGAGTGGGGGTGGTGCCGGGCCTCTGGGGATGGAGTCAGGAGTGGGGACGAGGAGCCAGGCCCTGGGGGGGCCCAGGTGCTTGGGACAGTGAGTGGGAGGTGCGTGTGCCGACGCCCGGGAGGCCTGTCTGTCCCCGGCCCGTGGTGACGGCGGCCACTCCTCACCGGCCAGCCCGGAGCCCTGCCCTGGCCCCAGCCTGGCAGACCGCTCGCTGCCTGGGCTCGGCTGAGCCCCCTGTCGCCAGGGCCCAGATGCTGGGGTGGTAGGAGCCCCGCACTGGCCCCTCACCCCGCCGGCCTCACAGGCCGGGCCAGGGTCTGCCCTCGGAGGCCTCAGCGACCCCCACACTCACTCATGCCCCTCTCGGGCCTGACCACGCCCACAGTTCTGCACAGCAGGTGCCTGGCTCCAGGTGTGTGATCCTGGGGTGTGCACGGCCCAGGTGTGTGCTCTCCAGCTGTGCTGGGGTGTAGGGTGTGTGGCCCAGCATGCGTGTGCCCCAGGTGGCTGTGCTCCAGGCCTGCCAGCCTGTCTGCACCCCTGTGTGAGTCCAGCCCCCCAGCCCCATGGGTCGGGTCACACCTGCCATCCTCCGCCCGCCCCTCCCGGGTGGAATGAGGCCAGTTGCCCGGCTTTGCGAGCTTTCCCGGGCCAGCCGTACCCCCGCTCCCCACCACAGCTGGGGCAGAGGCACGTGCAGCACCGCGGGGTGGTGTCCCCCAGCCGCCTTCAGGACGGGCAGCCTCCCCGCTGGGGCTGGCCGAGGGGAGGGGGGAGATGGGACCGGCAGCTCTCACCAGTTCCCACCCTGCGGCCCCTCCTGGGACCCCTGACCCCTCTCCCTGCGGCAGTCAGGGCCGTGGCCTGGCGGGCAGGGCGCTCCGGCACCGAAGGAGGGACTGTGGGGTGGGCGCACCCAGCCAACGCCTGGCGGGCAGCTCCAGAGCCCGTCTGAGTGGGAGGGGACTGAGGCACCGAGAGGGCATGGGCTAGAGCTTCCCAGTTCTCGGGGGGGGGAGGTCTGGGCTCACCTGCCTCCCCCCACCCCCAGAATGCCAGCTGATGAAGACCGAGAGGCCCCGGCCCAACACCTTCATCATCCGATGCCTGCAGTGGACCACGGTCATCGAGCGCACCTTCCACGTGGAGACCCCCGAGGAGCGGTAGGGTGGGGCGGGGCGGGGCGCAGGCCGGAGGGGGGCCCGGGGAGGAGGGGGGTGGGCGAGGTGGGTGCTGGCCCCTCGCTCCCTGTGTTCCCAGGCGGGGGAAGGGGGGTGCAGTCCTGCCGGGCCCGAGGCCAGACCTCAGGGCCAGCCGCCTCCTGGGGCCTCGGGGCTGGGCTGGGGCCGAGGCCCAGCTGGGTCGGGCGAGACCGTCCCTGACCGCCCGCAGGGAGGAGTGGACGACGGCCATCCAGACGGTGGCCGACGGGCTCAAGAGGCAGGAGGAGGAGATGATGGATTTCCGGTCGGGCTCGCCCAGCGACAACTCGGGGGCCGAGGAGATGGAGGTGTCCCTGGCCAAACCCAAGCACCGCGTGGTGAGGCCCGCTCCCCTCTGCAGGCAGATGCCCTGGGACCCCCTTCCTCCTGTGCACAGTACAGTCTGACCACCAGAAGCCCGGGTCAGAGGGTGGGGACGCTGCCGTTCCAGAAGGCCTTGGCGCTCACTCCCACCATCCCCCCGAACCCCAGTGTTCGGAGTTGGGGTGCAGAGCCCCCATCCTCCCGCGAGCCCGGGGTCGGCCGAGTGGCCCCGGCCGTCACCCAGTGCCCTGACCCCACCGCCCCTGCAGACCATGAACGAGTTTGAGTACCTGAAGCTGCTGGGCAAGGGCACCTTCGGGAAGGTGATCCTGGTGAAGGAGAAGGCCACGGGCCGCTACTACGCCATGAAGATCCTCAAGAAGGAGGTCATCGTGGCCAAGGTCCGTGCTGCCCGGGCGGGGGTGGGGGGAGGGCGGGGCGGGGCAGAGGCGGGCGGCACTCACAGCCCGTCTTCCAGGACGAGGTGGCGCACACGCTCACGGAGAACCGCGTCCTGCAGAACTCGCGGCACCCCTTCCTGACGGTGAGTCCCCCCCCCAGGCTGCCTGGGCACCAGGGCAGAGCTTGGCCCTCTGTGCCCGGACTGAGGACTGGCCGGGGAGCCCGGGCCTCCAGGCTGCAGCGTGGGCAGCAGCGGGCAGGCCTCTGGGGTCGCGGGGAGCCCCGTGTGCAGAAGGGGCAGGTGACCTGGCTCCCTTTGCTCTGCCCGGGCCGGCGGGGGGGGGGGGGGGGGTCCAAGCCAGGGCCCCTGTGCTGGGTGCGTTTGGGGGAAATCCTTAGCCTTTGGGACAGGAATCAGCTGGAAGTTGGTTTCCCAGCTCAGCCAGCTCCTGGGGCACGGGCGGCCCCTCTCCTCCAGGGTCTGTGGGCGCACAGCCCGGGGGCCCAGCTCCCCACCAGGACCCCAGCTCCGGCCCCGGCCCTCCGCTCAGTCCTATGCTGGCCTCTGTCATTGGCACTGACTGGGTCCAGGGCGGCGCCTGTGGGTGAGAGGTGGGCACGGGCCGTCCTTCAGAGCCAGGCTGCCCACGTGGCTGGAGGCGGGAGCGGAGGCAGCGGTGCCCGGAGGGCGCATCCTCCCCAGGTCTGGCCAGGCGGGCCCTGTTGGGGAGCCTCGGAGTCCAGGGAGCTTGCCAGCCTCTGAGACCCCCCCACACCTGGCCCCGCCCACACCGCCCATCCTGCGAGGGGGCCTGAGGGCGGGGGCCTGGTTCCAGCCTGTGCCCCTTGCAGGCCCTGAAGTACTCCTTCCAGACGCACGACCGCCTCTGCTTCGTCATGGAGTACGCCAACGGCGGCGAGGTAGGCTCCGCCGTCCCTTCCCAGTGCGGGGGGGGGGGGGGGGGCCCTCAGGGCCCGCCCCTCCCGGCGGTGGGCGTGGTGCGAGGCTTGGCTCCCCCGCAGCTCTTCTTCCACTTGTCTCGCGAGCGCGTGTTCCCCGAGGACCGGGCCCGCTTCTACGGCGCCGAGATCGTGTCGGCCCTGGACTACCTGCACTCGGAGAAGAACGTGGTCTACCGGGACCTCAAGGTGGGCCGGGCCTCGGGCGGGAGGGCCGGGGCCGGGCGGCGGGTGCTGACCGGAGGCCCCGCCCACCCGCAGCTGGAGAACCTGATGCTGGACAAGGACGGGCACATCAAGATCACGGACTTCGGGCTGTGCAAGGAGGGCATCAAGGACGGGGCCACCATGAAGACCTTCTGCGGGACCCCCGAGTACCTGGCCCCGGAGGTGCGCGCGCCCCCTCCCCTCCCCTCCCGTGCCCGCCCCAGCCCCAGCCCCGCCCCCTCCTGCCCAAGCCCCACCGGTGCCTTCCGGGCGCCCGTGACCGTGACCGCCGCGTCCGGCAGGTGCTGGAGGACAACGACTACGGCCGCGCCGTGGACTGGTGGGGGCTGGGCGTGGTCATGTACGAGATGCTGTGCGGCCGCCTGCCCTTCTACAACCAGGACCACGAGAAGCTCTTCGAGCTCATCCTCATGGAGGAGATCCGCTTCCCGCGCACGCTCAGCCCCGAGGCCAAGGCCCTGCTGTCGGGGCTGCTCAGGAAGGACCCCAAGCAGAGGTGAGGCCGGGGGGGTCCCTGGGCCCAGCCTCACCACGGGAGGGCGTGGCGGGTGTCCTCACCCGGCCGTGTCCCTGCAGGCTTGGAGGGGGCTCCGAGGACGCCAAGGAGATCATGCAGCACCGCTTCTTTGCCAGCATCGTGTGGCAGGACGTGTACGAGAAGAAGGTGCACGCCCACCCCCGCCGCGGTCACCGCTCACACACGTGCTCACACACATGCTCACACCCCCGCTCACAGCCCCGCTCACAGCCCAGGCCTCCGGGGCGGGTGGCTGCCCTCGCTCCCCGATGGCTGTGCGGCCCCGTGTTCCCCGGAGGAGCGTGTGCCTGTGCTCCTGCGCGGGGCGCCGTCAGGTCTGGGCACCGGGTCCCCACGCTGAAGGTGGCGGTGGGGCCTGGGACGCCCACTGGTCCCTGGGCCTGGGGGCGGCAAGGCCCCCCGCGGGAATGCCGCTCCACAGCCCGAGTGGGCCAAGGGCTACGGGATGTGACTCCCTCCACCCTGAGTTATCAAAGGGGGAGCCCCAGCAGCCGGGCCGAGCAGGCCGTCCCCTGCACACCTTTTCCAGGGTGCCCTTCTCCCCAGTTTATAAGACAACCAGGAAGGAGAGCAAGAAAGTTAGGAAAAAGAAAAGTGGAGGTGTCTTCTCTCGCCTGAGAGCCTGGGGGAGGGGGTGTGGGGGTGTGGGGGCTGCAGAGCTAGGCTGCACTACCTCCTGTCGCCTGCAGGGGCCGCAGTGAGCAGTCTCACCCTACCCTTGTCAGAGGGTTCCTGGGCCTAGACAGCCACCCTCCCCGCAGTCTCCCTCCCAGAGTCCTGTTGTGGGTGGGCGACAGTTTACACCCCTGGAGACTGTGCGTGGGCTCAGCTCCCTGGGGTGGCGGTGGGGTGCAGGGCCAGTCTGTGACCTGCCCGCCCTCCCCACCTGCCCCTGCCTCCGCCCGCAGCTCAGCCCGCCCTTCAAGCCCCAGGTCACCTCGGAGACGGACACCAGGTATTTTGACGAGGAATTCACAGCCCAGATGATCACTATCACGCCCCCGGACCAAGGTGAGGGCCCCGCTCCCCGACTCCCCCGCGAAACAACAGAACCAGGGTCCCCTGCCCGGGCCTGGGCCTTGACCGGAAAGGTCCCCTTTGGCGGGTGCTGATCAGGGCGGGAGGGCGGGCCACTGTCCCCGGTGCCCGGCACTGGAGGGTCGGGGTCGATGCGCCTGGAGCCCCCAGGGCCTGCCTCAGTCTCCCTGTCCTGCCTGCCCGCAGACGACAACATGGAGTGTGTGGACAGCGAGCGGAGGCCCCACTTCCCGCAGTTCTCCTACTCGGCCAGCGGCACGGCCTGAGGCGGCCAGCCCGGTGCTGGTGACCCGCGTGGGCGCCACAGGCTGGCCGCCGCCTCCGTGGGGCGGGAGGGAGCCCGCAGCGCCCACCTTCAGTGGATGTCTCTCTGGAGGCGATGGGGGAACACGCTCCCCAGCACGTGCGGGAAGACGCTCGTGCCCTGGGCAGGGCTGCCCTCACGCACGCCGAGGGGAGGCCGTCCTGCGGTTTTTCTTAATTTATTTCACCCAGTTCTCCAGGCGTGGCCTCGCCTTCGGACGAGATTCACGTAGGAAACGCTGAGGACTGCAGCAGCCATGTGCAATTTGGGGTCCGGTGGCCCCTGCCCGCGCCCCTCGGCCCCCCTCGCCACCTGTCCCTGGCTGCCCGCTGTCCCCGCCCGCCCGGAGGCACCAGGATGGGCCAGGAGTGCCGAGCAGGCGGCTGAGCCCGTCGCTGTGTTGCTGTTCATGTGCGTCGGGGCTAATCTTAGAGAAGAGCCCCCCACCCCCCCCGACGCCCCACCCCACGCTTCCCCTGTAGCGCCTGTCCTGTCCTAGAAGCTTCTCTCCCGCCGCCCGCCTGGCCAGACACCGCGTTGCACCATGGCGTTTTTTTACATCAACTTTAGTATTTTTACTATTACGAGACTCCCTCCAAACTCCTCAATAAAAACGGCTTTTCAACTTGGTGGCTGGTTTTATTGTGAGGAGCTCCCCGTCCTGGCCCTGGCACCCAGGACAGCTTCTGAGGGGAGGTGACTCCCCAGCTCACCTAGACTTGCTGGAGGGGGTGTCCCTGGCCCCCCTGGCTCCAGGCCCAGGGGTCATCTGACGGCCAGGACGGACCCTGCAGGACCCAGAGCTGGGGGAGGTCATGCGGGGCTGAGGGGGCCACGCGGGCTTCGGGCGCCACCTGGTGGCGAGGAGAGGAACCGCCACCCAGCCCTAAACACTGGTCAGCACTTGGCAGGGCCCAGAGGACCTGGCTCCTCACCTTAAGTGGGTGGGTGCCCCCTGCAGGGGTGCTAGCGTTCCCGGACGGGTACGGACTTGGCACCGGCCCCCCACTCTCCGGTGCCCTGGGTGGGGGTGTCTCAGGCCTCGGTGGTCCTCTTCCCTCGGCTTTGACGGGCCGTGGATCACACCACAGCAGCAACAATGCCACCACGAGCAGCACGTCACAGCTGAGGGGAGGCCAGGGTCAGGGAAGAGCCACGTGTCAGCCGGGGCCTGTGCCACGGAGAACAGCGAGGACCCTCAGGCAAGGACCACAACGACCACCCGCCCAGCAGTCCCACCTCTGGCCACCGCCCCCCCCGAAGAACTGAAGGGGGGCTCCGAGACACTGCAGCCCACGTTCACAGCGGCAGCGGCCTCAGCAGCTGAGATGTGGATGCAGCTCGGTGTCCAGGGCGAGGACGTAACTGGCCCACCCGCAGCAGAGACAGTGCTCAGCCTCAGGACGGACACGCGGACAGCTGCTACCACAGATGGGCCGTGTCGTGCTCAGTGAAATAAGCCAGACACGGGAGGGCGGGCTCTGCACTGTGGGACCCACTGAGGTCCCTGGAGGAGTCAGACCCATTGGGACACAGCAGGTGGTGGCGCTGGGCTGGGCGGGGGTGGGGGGTAATGGGGACAGGTCAGCTGTGCAGGACGGGAGCTCGGGGACGGTGTGGTGCTGGGAGCATGACTGAATGTGCTCAAGGCCCCGAGCTGTGCGCTGACGGATGGGTAAGATGGCACTTCGTATTGTCACACCATCAGACGGGAAACACCACACACTGCAGACACCAGGAAATACTGCCACACCGCCCATGAGCTTCAGGCTCCGCGGGGCAGGTGAGGTGTGCAAGTGGGAGGAGCCTTCAGAGCCGGAGCGGGGGTGTCAGGTGGGGGTGCTGGCCAGGCCAAGGGTGCGATCGGCTCCCTCCCACAGGACCCCCTTTTGTGATTGATGGGTGGGGAGATGCCTTGGGGATATTCCAGGTCACAGGCACGGACACAAGCATGACCTGATCTGTGTCCCCTCCCAGGCAGGACCCTCCTGCAGCACTGTCCGGGGAGAGTTTGGGTGCAGGAGACAGGCACCTGGGGGAGAGAACTCCTGGGCACTGTCCTGCCAGGGCCAGGCCTGCTGACTGTGGCCTGGGGCTGTTGGGCAGCGAGGGCCAGCAGGGTGCGTCCCTCCTGTGTCCCCACCCAACCTGCCCTCCCCAAGGCTGGCCTCGAGGGGCAGGAAGTGGGTTGACGGGGCCACCCAGGGGCTGTCACGGTGACATCTCAGAAGTCTGGACGTTACCCACCCCCTCTCCGGGCTGTGCTGGCACAATGTCACCCGCCCTGGAGTCAGATAAAGCTTTTCTCACCAGGACTGGCGGGGGGGGGTGGGGGGGTGGATAGGTGATGCACTTTGACCTCCATTTCCCGTCTGTAACGCTGGGTGACCAGGCACGCAGCTTGCGTGAAGCTCAGCGGGCGCTGAGTGAGCTGGCAGAGTGGCATGGAGGCCCCGCCTCCTCCGTGGGCCCCTCCAGCACCTGCTGGTCCCAGGACCCGGAGGCGCACCCCCAGGACTGTTAACATAAGCAAGTCCTCTCGTCCAAATATACAGGATTTATTCAGTCATCAGTACAAAACATCACACAGAAAGCTGCCCCCCGGGTCCCTCTGCGTCGACACGGGCGGCCACTGCCGGGAAGGCCACGTCCGCGCGGCCCTCAGGCCTCGAACACGGCACAGCTGGCGCAGAGCACTTTCTCGTGGACGTCGCTGCAGCTGCAACATCGCAGGGAGGAGAGAAGAGCTGGCGTTAGGGGCTAAGTTGTGTCCCCCAAGTTCACATATGCAGGTGCTACCCCCAGGCCAGAGACCTGACTGGAGATGGGGCCGTTCGCTGCAGACGTAGAGTTAGGAGGGGGCCCCCCTGTGGGCGGGTGTCCTGAGTAAACACACGGGAGAAGGACATGCAGAGGGGATGACGCCAGGACGCGGGAGCCCCCAGCGTGCGGCAGCCCGGGAGGGGGGACAGGTGGGGAGCAGGTCCTTCCCGCGGCCTCTGAAGGAACCACCGTGACACCCATCCCAGACTTCGCGCCCAGAGTGTGAGGACGACGACCAGCAGGTATGTGGACCGAGACAGCCAATGAGCTGCCTGGGGTCCCACCTGTGTGTCTAATTGGATGGAGGCCCCACAGAACCTCCAGGAGTCCAGCGAGGGTTACTGGCCACGATGGCTCACATCAATCATGTAAGGTACGGTGAGGCATCCAGGGATTCGCGGGGAACTCATCAGAGAGGTCCCGAAAGGCCGGGAGACTGGCAACGCGCTACCGGACACCAAGGAGGGCCGTGGGGTCCAAGGCTTCACCGAGAACTCAGAGCCGCGAGCTGGCTGGTTCTCGCTGGGAGCCCCAGAACAGCGACTAGTAGGTGTGGGCGGGACACGCCCGCACCCGGGAGCCAGGGCCATGCCTGAGCAGCTGGCGAGGGGCGGAAGGCGGTGGTGGAGACCCATGGTCTGGCTCCCGAGCCTGGGGACGGCAGTTGGCCTCACGGCCGGGAGCAGAGCCCAGCCCTGGCTGTGGCCCGAGGCCTGCTGTCCGGGCAGCGTGAATGCTGTGGGCAGCGGGAGGGGAAGCAGAGGCTGGCGGGGCACGCACAAGGGGTCCGGCGAGGACACTGCAGGCAGGAGGAAGGTTCCAGCCCAGGGGTCGCCCTCTACCTGCCCTCCTGCCGGGCTCCTGTCCTCAGCGAGGCGGCCACTGGCCACGAGGCCCTGCCCACTGGCTCACACACAAGCAGGAGGAAGCGGCGCATCTCAGTCACGTGCGTGACTCCCAGCACAGCCTCCACACTGGACGGCGCAGTATCCCCCAATCTCTCTTGTTTTTATTGGTGTCAGAGAGGAAGGGAGAGGGATAGAAACATCAACGATGAGAGAACCATTGATCTGCTGCCTCCTGCACGCCCCCTACTGGGGATTGAGCCCACAACCCAGGCCTGTGCCCAGACCGGAATCGATCCTGGGACCCTTCAGTCCACAGGCGACGCTCTATCCACTGAGCACACCAGCCAGGGCCCCGTCTCTGGTCCCCGTCCCTGGGAGCCGCCTTGGGGCCTGGGCCCTTCCCGGGCCACCCCGGCTTTCTGAGCCGTCAGACAGCCCCTGGCTCCCCGAGGCTGGCTGCCAGGCTGTGGGGTCGAAGCTGCTCACAGTTCTACGGACCTGCTCCGAGGCTGGGGGACGTGTCTTCCTGCAGCACAGCTGCCGGGGAGGGACTCACTCAGCCACACACTCGAGGAACGGGCCGAGCACACCCTCCATGTCCTGCTCTGCCGCCCACGCCCTCAGAGGCGGCGACAGGCACCGCGCGCCTGCGGCCTGGGCCGGGGTGCTCGGCGGGGAGACCGAGTGGAGCCACGCGGCCCTGATGCCAGGCTGGAAGGACTGACTGCGCTGCCTCAGACCCGGCCAGGCCACGGGCTGCACTGGGAACAGAGCCGGCCCCGTGACGTGGGCTTCCCGACGACGGACCAGTCTTCACACGCCCCGACCCTGGCTGTGCCCGCCCTGCCCCCTCCGACATCCAACACTTACTCCACGAGCGCGCACAGGGTGCAGGCCACAGCCCCGCAGCTGCCGCAGGTGCGCACGCAGTGCCCGCACAGGGCGCGCTCACACTGGCCGCAGGCCGCCGGTCCGTCCACCGCTCGCACGCACGAGGAGCAGGCCCGGCACGCCGCCCCAGGCGCGTCTGTGAGAAGAAATGCCAGTGGTCAGCGGGCAGGGGCCGCGCAGTGCGGGGCTGCGGGCACTGCTCGACCTCCTCACGCACCTGACCGCCCTGCACCCTCACGGCCCCCTGCGCAGGTCCGGCACACAGCGCTGCTCCCTGAGGGAGCTCCGGGGGTCTGGGACTCCTGCTACTGAACCCCCGACTCTGGGTGCCTGTGCTGAAGGGCCGGCTTCGCCCTGCGTGTCCTGGGGGTCTCGGCTTTCGTCCCGTGCGTCTCAATGTGTGACCCATGTCACAGGTTAACAGAGTCCTGGGTCCCGCCCAGACCCAGGGGTGGCCGGGGACCATGAGCAGCAACACAGGCGACAGCCTGAGGCGCACAGCAACAGGCGGCCAGGCTGTCCCACTCAGATCAGACGGGAGCTGCAGGGGAAGCAGGGGGACGCTCCTGCGGGCCCCGGGGGGTGGGGTGCTGCCCCTTCCGCCGGCAGTCAGGAGCTGTCACAGCTCCCGGTTTGAGTGGCAGCGGGGGCAGGCTCCACAAGGCGGGCCTCCCAGGATCGCCCAGCTCCAGCCCCTGCTGGGCAGATAGCGTCCCTGATGGCGGGACGGCCCCTGCCATGTCCATCTCCAGCGCACCACTCACCGGCTTCGAAGGCCTGGGCTCCCCTCCTGGTCAGTCGGCCGTCTGGTCCGATCAGCATCTGCCCACGTGTGGCCCGAGGGGCCTCCATGGGGCCCGGCTTCGGGGACTCTGGCAGGTCAACCACAGCGCAGCCTTCCTCCCACGCGTGGTCCATGTAGGCCTTGGCCCCGCGGAACAGGAGCTGCCTGGTCTTCTCTGGGGAGACAGAGCCATCCTGTGACACCTTCGCAGCCTGGGGGCCTTTGCACAGCCCCCTCCCGTCCCGTCCCCCCTCCCCCCGCCGTCCTGCAGGCCAGGTGTGGAGGCGCCGCTGCTCCCCGTGACCTGGGCCCACTCTGCCTCCCGCCCTTCCTTCCCCAGGCTCAGCCGCCATCGCCCACAGGGGGGTTTCGGACCTGCAGCCCCCCCCCCGCCCATCTTCCTCCCCCCTCTCTCGAGGTGGCCTCGCCTCCCTGCTGCCCCCCTGCTCCCAGCGCCCACCAGCCAGCCCTGTCCAGCACTGGCAGAGCTGCGTGCTATGGGGCCCACGTCCACAGGCGGAGGCTCCGAGCTGGCCTCCCACCCGGCCCTGTGCACCCCCGTCACTCACTGCGGAGCGGCTCCTGCCAGAGGCCTCAGAACTTTCCAGGCCTCTGGGGGCCCTGGACACCCCGGAGCCGAAGTGGCTGCTCAGCACCCGGAGCAGTGGCTTCCCACCAGGCCTCACGCCGGTCACCCAGGGGCTTTCACAAGATCAAGCGCCAGGGGCCAGCCCCCCAAAGACTTCGTCCTCCCTCCAGAGCCCCAACAGAGCGGGGTGGAGCTGCGGGAAGCGGGTGACTTTCCGTGGAATGGGCCACAACAGTTACCAGGGAACTCAAATGCAGGGGCTGCTGACAGCTTGTCGGCTCCTCCTCCCCGCTCTCCTGTGACCCCTGCACGCACACGGGGAGGCATGGGCCTGGGCCAGCAGCGGTGCTCACAGCCCCGCACAGGAAGCGAGGGCAGAGCAGCGCGGACGCTGGTGGCTGGGGGGACCGGCGGCAGGAGGGGAGGCCTCTCCCCATTCCATCACAAACACCAGGGCCACTTCCTAACTGCTCAGCGGGTACAAATTTGCGCCCCCGACCCCTCGGTAAGGTAAGCGCCACGTTGTAGCTGCCCCACACCACCAACCGCCCCAACGGACGGTCCACAGCATCATCTGCACCAGCGCCCGGGGAGGGGGCCTCCGATAGCTCGCGGCCCTCGCAGACCACCCTGAACTGGACCTTCCGGCCACGCGCAGTCCTCCTGACCTCCCGCTTCCGGGCCGCGGCGGCGTCCCTCCTCTCCTCCCTCCCCGCCGCCCACCTCTCCCCTGCGGGACTCAGCTCAACTCTTCCTCCGCGGGCCCCGGACGCCCGCGCAGTGGCCTGCGGGGACTAGCGCCGGCCGGGCCCCCTGCCCTCCCCCTGCGGCTCCCCCCGGGGCCCGCGCTCCCGGAGGCGGCGCCTCGCGCAGCCGCAGGGCCTGGCCGGGAGGGCACGCTCCTCAAATACCTCCCCGTGGGAACGGGACTTCTGGGAGCTGAGTGCCCCCAGGACGTCCCCCTCCCGGACCTCCCGCTGGGCCCGAGGGGCCCCAGTGCCAGGCAGACCGGCTAGTGCGCGAGTTCGGCATCCCCGCAGGACCGAGCCGGGAGGCGGCACCGCGCAGAGGCCGCTCGTGTGGGGAGGCAGGGACGCGTCGTGCGAGCTGTGGCCACCGCAGGTGGGCGTGGGCGCATTCCCGTCCCGCTCAAAGCTCCAACTCCGGTCCCCCGGCGCCCCCGCTGGCCCCCGGCCTCCCGGGGGCGCGGCCTGTGGGGACCGCCCGTCCCAGCCCCGCGTCGCAGGGAGGAAGCCCGACGCCGCACTCACCGTAGATCTCCCGCGAGTAACGCTCGGAGCACACGCCGCGGCCCAGCTCCTTCCAGCCCACGCGGACCTTGAGCTGCAGCGGGGCCGCGACCCCGAAGGGGCAGCCCCGCTTGGGCATCGCCGCAGGCCAGGGAGTTCGCGTCCGCGCCCGGCCGCCCTCCTGACGTCACAGACGCGCGCCAACCCTCGCGCGCGGCGCTGCGGGGAATAGGCCCAGAGCGAGGGAAGGGGCGGGGCTCCGATGCAGCGCGGCGCAGGATAGGCCGGGGACGCACGGGGGGCGGGGCTGGTGCGCGGCGCGGGAAAAAGCTGGGCGAGTGGGCGCGCCGGGGCTGGGAGAGGGCGGTGTCGTGAGCACGCGGCGCGGGATAGGCCGGTTGGGGGCCAGACTCGAGCCGGGGGGCGGTCCCTGCGTGGGGCGCGGCGCGGGATAGGCCGAAGGCGACTTGGGGGCGGGACTCGCGAGAGGCGCGGCGCGTGATTGGGCAGAGGCGAGCTCGGCGTGGGCGGGGCAGGATGTCAGCTCTTTCCATTTTGTTGGTAAACACCTGTGGGAACTGGTTATGGGTCCTGGTTTACGCCACCAGAGTTAGAGGGTGCTTCCCTTTCTCCTCATTTTCACTCCGTCGGAATCACGGAGGTGGAGAGTGACGTGCGCACGCCCGGGACGTCCCTGGGGAAGGCCTGACGCGACGTCCGGCCCTGCGACGCCGGCGCGGCGGTTCCGACAGAGCCGCGAGGCGCGCGCGGCCTCCCGGGCTCTGATCCGGAAGTGCCTCCCCACAGCCGCGCCGTCCGGCCCCTCCGTCAGGCACTTCCGGTGACGAGGGCTGCCGCCTGGGTCGGAGTGCACCTCACAGGTGACGTCCCGTCCGCCGGGGTGTCCGCCCCCGGGCGGTCGGTGTGTCACGCGGGTGGTGTGTTGTGATACCGCAGTCGACGCGAGACGCCGGTGATCTGTTAACCGTGTCACCCCAATGCGCTTAATTTAAAGGGTTCCGCGCTGACGGTTCAGCCGAACGTGAAGCCCTATTTGCCCGTTGGGTGTCGACTCGTCCGCCGGCGCTGCTGCGCCCCGGCCTGGCCCGCAGGGAGGCTCTCAGGGCACGGCCCCGGTCCTGGGCCCGGAGCCCGTCTCACAGGCTGGCTCCCCGAGGCCTCTCTCCTGGGCGGGGGGACGGCCACCTCCTCCCGGGTCCTCACTGGCCGCCCCTCGGGTGCCTGTGTCCCCGTCTCCTCTTCTTAGGAGTGAAGCATGGTAGGTAAACACTGCTGTTTGGATTTTAACCCTGCCGTCCCGGCTCCTGCACCGCTCGCTCGCTGGAGCAATGGGGTAGCTCCCTGAGCCCCAGACTGGGACCTGGAGGCTCCCCCACGTCACAGAGGTGACCCTCCCTGCCTGAGGACCAGGACCACAGGGGCTGATTCCCGCGGACCCAGAGGCTCCAGGAGCTGAGGCTGCAGATGGCCTTTAGAGATCATTAACCCTGCTCAGTTCTGCTGCTTCTTTCCAACGTCCAGCAGGATGTGGCTGGGATTTGGAACAAAGGAAAATTCTTGTGGTCTGGACCTTTAAAAGGACTTTTCCTGACGCTGCCTACACCTGGGACGGTGCGGTCGTGAGGGTGGCCACCTGCGTGTGGTGCCCCGCGGCCGTCCTGGCCAGCTCAATAAATCCTTGCCTGCTTTTTAATCAATCAGCAGCCTCCGGTGGTTTTATTTTTGACTCCAGGGTTCGACCCCACAACAATAAGGTCACCAACCAGCCTGCTTAGGACCCAACCCGTATGACCTTTCTAAAACTGAACCACTTACTTATCGCTTCTCAGCCTTTTGGCTAAGATCAAGTGTAAAACTGAACCACTTACACGTGGCATCTGAAGTCACGGAACCCAGAAGCAGAGGGTAGAAGGTGGTCCCCAGGGGGTGGGGGAGGGAACGGGGGCGGGGCTGGGGGGCCAGTAGAGGAGGAGCTAGGAGCGGGACCAAGGGAGGGGCTGGGGAGAGGTTAGGGGAGGGACCAGTGGGGGAGGGGCCAGGGGAGGGGCCAGTGGGGGCTGGGGTGGGCGTGGTGGGGAGAGGTTGGTCCCACTGAGGGACAGCGCCGGGCCCTGTATTCCTGGGGTCACGTCTAAGTGGGGGTGTCATCTACATGGGGACATGGTATGTATTCACACCGTGGGATGCCCGGGGGCAGGTGTGCAGTTCCAGCCTGGGCGGCTCAGTCGCCCCTCCATTAAGGTGACCAGATCGTCCTGCTTTTGGCCGGACAAAACCGATTTTTAACAATTTGTCCCGCGTCCCACGGCGTTTTAAAAAAGTCCCCCCGGGCCGAGCTGCTGGGACGGGGAGGCCCGAGGACGCGGGCGCAGACGCGTTTTCCTGGCCCCTTGCAAGGCCCCCAGCCGGCCCGGGCGCGGTGGGGGATGATAAGTCCCAGGGTCCCGTCTCCGCCGGTGAGCCGGCCGCACCGCGGCTCGGACCCGCGCCAGAGGACCCAGCTGACATGCTCAGCGCGAAAAGCCCGTCTCACCCGGCTGACTCGGGGCCGCTCCACGGAGTCCCTTCCCTCTCCCTGACAGCGGGAGGGCAGGCGGCTCTCAGTGTACCCCAAACCCTAAGGAGCTGTGAAGGGGCTGCTCAGCCAGGCCAGAGGCACAGCCGGGACAGCCCGTGACCAGCGCTCGGTCCACCCGCCGAGACCCACAGGGCCAGGCAGCACCTGCTGACACACGGGCGGGCGGGCGGGTCCATCACCCAGTGGAGGGGCGGGGGGAGGGTGGACTCAGGCTCTAGAGCGAAACCCTCTAAATGTTTGGAAAACACGTTTACTGCCATGGTCTCTCTTACACGGGCTGGTTCTGAGCAAATAAACCGTTTGGCTTGGTGACATCAAACATGTGTGTCACCCAGACCACTGTCACAGCAAAGCATGGCTGGTGACGTCTAGTGTTTAAAAGTCAAAACCATGCCGAAACCTGTTTGGCTCAGTGGATAGAGCGCTGGCCTGCGGACTGAAAGGTCCCAGGTTCGATTCCGGTCAAGGGCATGTACCTTGGTTATGGGCACATCCCCAGTAGGGGGTGTGCAGGAGGCAGGTGATCGATGTTTCTCTCTCATCAATGTTTCTAACTCTCTATCCCTCTCTCTTCCTCTCTGTAAAAAATCAATAAAATATATTTAAAAAATAAAATAAAATAAAAGTCAAAACCAGGGGCACATGCCTGGGTTGTGGGCTTGATCCCTAGTGGGGGTGCACAGGAGGCAGCCAATCCATGATCCTCTCTCATCATGGATGTTTCTATCTCTCCCTCTCCCTTCCTCTCTGAAATCAATAAAAAAATATATCTACACACAAATAAAAGAGAAATATGCAAATTGACCATACCTCGGCGACACCCAGCAGCCAATCAGGAGTGAGTATGCAAATTAACCCAACAAAGATGGCAGGTTAATTTGCATACACAGGTGGGGAGAGGCTGGGCAGGGCGGGACGCCTGCTATGAGGGAAAGGGCGGCGGGGGCGGGGAGCGGAGGAAGCTACAGGAGCAGCGCTCTGGCTGGAGCAAAGAAGACTGAAGGCTCCGGCCGGAGCAAAGATGGAAGGTGGCGGCCAGAGCGAAGGCCTGGGTCCTGGCAGCCAGGGGAAGGAAGGCCTATTGCACGAATCTTCGTGCAACGGGCCTCTAGTATATATATAAAAGTCAAAACAAAATGACAAAGTCAGCCAGCCAGCGTGTCTCAGTGGTTGAGTGTTGACTTATGAACCAGGAGGTCACGATTTGATTCTGTGGTCAGTGCACATGCCCGGGTTGCAGGCTCGGTCCCCAGTGGGGGGTGTGCAGGAGGCAGCCAATCCATGATTCTCTCTCATCATGGATGTTTCTCTCTCTCCCTTCCTCTCTGAAATCAATAAAAATATATGTTTTTAAAAATCATAAAAGACAAAGTGAGAACAGAGCATGCATGACCACTCCCGCTCAGTGGCTCCCGGATGTTTATTGCTGACCTGCTCCAATCGGACACACAACATGTGACAGGAAGGAGCCACCCACGTCCGTGCACCCGAGCACCGCGGCTCATTGCAAACAGCAGGGTCGGGCGGTGCGCACGGCCGGTGTCCCGACGTGTAAGAGGGTCAGCGTCGCCCACAGCGTCAGGAGGAGCAGGAAGCCACCCAGTCCTCTCCTGTGTCTTATGTCACGGCACCGCGGCCGCCGTCACCGGCTAAAACAGCTGGATGATCGAGTCCCGGGACTTGCCGACACCAACCCATTTCACTGAAAGGGAAAGGTTGTTCAGGCTGGGCACGCGGGGAGGGGCGGGGGGCCGGGCGCAGGGCACAGGGCACCCACCTGCCACGCCCACATGATTCTCCACAAACCGCACGTAGTTCTGGGCCTGCGGGGGCAGGTCCTCCCACTTCCTGGCGCCCGTGGTGTCCGCCTTCCAGCCGGGCAGCGTCTCGTACTCCACCTCCACCTTCTGCAGGATCTCCTGGTTTGCTGGGGACACACACGGGGTGGCCAGGCCCCTCAGACCTTGCTCCGTCGCCGGCAGAGGCTGGGTAGCTGGGACCCCCAGCCCGGGGCCTCTTCCCTGGGGGCTCAGCGACCAGTCGCCCCACTTGGTTTCCTCAGGGTCCGGGAGGGGTCCTGGGACATGTACCCCTTCCAAATGGTGCCACCTCCACCCGCACGTGGATTCGCCGTGGGCTCTGCTGGACGACCCCGGCTGACTCAGCTGAGGAGGCCACGGACGCCGCTTGGAAATTCTAGCGGGCGCCCGGCCGGTGGCTCGGTGGCTCTGAGATTTTATTTATTTTATTTTAAAAACATGTTCTTATTGATGTCAGAGAGGAAGGGAGAGGGAGAGCAGTCGAAGCACCAATGGTGAGAGAGAAGCAGTGATCGGCCGCCCCCTGCACGCCCCCCACTGGGGACCGAGCCTGAAACCCAGGCCTGTGCCCTGACCAGGAATCGAACCGTGACTTCCTGGGTCACAGGTCGACGCTCAGCCACTGAGGTGGCTCTGAGACTTGAACGTGTTAAGACCTCCTGAAGGAGCTATGCCCCGCCCCTCCCGGGCGGGGGCCCCACGCAACGGGACCCCTGGGCTCAGAGGTACCAGCCATCTGTTACTGATGGAAGACGCTGGAACAAGCTGGCTACCCCTGGCCCTGACCCTGGGGTCACACCACACTTCTGCTGCGCCCTCTCCAAGGCCAGGCTCAGTAGGGTGAGCCGGGGCCCTGGAGTCGCCGGTGGGTCTACACAGACGGGGGAGGGAGGGCGGCCCATGGCCAGCGCGGGAGGAGCCGCTGGTGCCGTGGGCCCGAGTGCGAGCTGGGACCCGGCCGCATAAGTCATGTGACATCCGGAAACCGTGCTTTTCGGGGGCGGGGGGCAGGGGAGCCCAGCCAGGCCTTCCACAGCCGGGTGAAGGGTTTCCTTAGGTCACATTTTCTTAGGGTCACATTCGCAGAGTTTTAGGGTCACCACTGCTAACAGGAGCTGGGCTTTGGCACCCAGGGACCCACGGATCCCCAGGGCCTGGGGTGGGTCCCAGTTGCCTCCCACCTGCCACCAGGCCGGTCCCTCTGAGCCCTTCCCGACGCGTGGGACGCACCTGCAGCCCCCCCAGCCCCGGCCGCGCCCTCAGCTGCGGACCTGGCAGCCAGGGGTCAGACAAGCGCTGCTTCGGGGGCGAGCAACTCCCCTCTCACCGGCCCCGGGCCGTCCGCGGGCGCCAGGGCGGGAAGCCCCTCCCCTCGTACCTGGGAAATAGGGGATCCTCTTCCCGTTCAGCTTGTAGGAGATGCCGACCTTGATCTCGTCCAGGGCGTCCAAGATGTCCAGCTTGGTCAGGGCCAGCCTGTCGGGACCGGGGACTCAGTGAGGGGCTGTGGGCCCCGTGCTCACGGCTGTTGGCCTCCTCCACGCTCCCCGCCTCAGGGGGCAGCGAGCAGTGGGGCGGCTCCGCGGGCAGGCGGGCACACTCAGCACCCGGGCGGCACTGTGCCCTCCTGCCCTCACCTGCCTTGTCTGGGGTCTCAGCCCAGCGCCTGTGCCCAGGCTCATGCACCCGCTCTGCGCCCCCTGGGCTGCCATGCAGACCCAGCCCTGCACCCCGATGCCACAGCGGCACCCGCTTCGTGGATCTTCCCCCCACAGGCCCTCACCCGCACCCACACCCGCTGCTCCCCTTCCTTCCTCCCATCAGCCCGCCAGCAGCCCCATCGGCCGGACAGGACTCCCATCTCCACCCGCTGTGGCCCCGCTGTGCGGAGGGTCTGGGTGGAGGGACGCCCACTGGGGAAGGCTGGCCCTGAGCCCTGATGCCCAGCTGCGGGGGCCCCGGTGGGGTCTGGGAGTCCGGGTGTCCGGGTAGGGCCTGGGAGTCCGGGGGTGCGGGTGGGGTCTGGGAGTCCGGGGCCCCGTGAGGTCTGGGAGTCCAGGGGCACCGTGGGGTCTGGGAGTCCATGTCAGCCCACGTGGACGGCGCCCGCATGGCCCCGGTGACAGGCGCTCACGCGGTGAAGCCGTTGACCATGTGGGCGTAGCGCAGGATCATTAGGTCCAGCCAGCCGCAGCGCCGCTTCCGGCCGGTGGTCACCCCCCACTCGTGGCCGCGGTTCTGCAGCAGGTCGCCGATCTCCTGCATGAGGACGGAGCCTGGCACCTCTGGGCACCTTCCCTCAGCCCGACCTCCCCCGGCTCAGGGCCACGCTGGCAGCTGCCCCCGCTACGGACTCCCTCCTCCTAGGCCTCGTGCCCCCGCGGGGGCGCCCTGCAGGCAGCGGGCCAGAGGGCTCTGTCGGGAGGCCAGGGTGATCTGGGGGGGAAGGCCTGTGGGGGGCCCGCACTCACATCGGCGCACCCCCTCCCCTTAGCGCTCGGGGGCAGGTGGGAGGGCAGGCGGCCTGTCCTGTCGCTCTGCTGGGGCCTGCGGTCTGAGGTGACTTCTCCTGGGGTCCCTTCCCTATCGCTGGGTCCCCTGCCCCTCAAAGCTGCCAGATTCTTCCGGACGCGGCACCCCTCGCCGCCCCCACCTCCCGCCCTCACACCCCAGCTCAGGACAAGGGCCTCCTGTCCTCAGGCCACCAGACACCAGGCCAGGCAGGCTGGGGGCCCCTGAGGACCCCTCTCTGAGCCAAGGGGGGCCCTGACCCCACTCGCCTGCCTGCAGCACCCCCGGGGAGCAGGGCTGCGTGGACACGCGTGTGCACCGCACATCCTCAGCACCAGGCCACGAGGTGCCACGCTGCCAGGCCCACAGCCTCACACGCGTCGCACACCCAGGCACGGCCTCCCTCCGCGTCCCGCCTGCGCCGGGGACTCACGTTGATCTGCTCCGTGGGGAAGGCGCCGATGCCCACGCGTGTGGTGTAGGCCTTCACCACGCCGTACACGTCGCCCACGTTCTGGGGCGGGATGCCCAGCCCCGTGCACACGCCGCCCACCGTGCAGTTGGAGGACGTCACAAAGGGGTAGGTCCCTGCAAGACACAACTGGTCAGGGCCCCCCCAGATCACCCCAGCCTGGGGCCTCCCAGCCCAGGACCCTCCCCCCCAGATCACCCAGCCTGGGGCCTTCCCCCCCAGGTCACCCCAGCCCGGGACCCTCCCCCCCAGATCACCCCAGCCCGGGCCCTCCGGGCAGAGGGCATGGTGGGTAAGCCCCCCCCCCCCCCCCCCCCGCAGACAGGACGGAGTGTGCGCTGGGGCCGCACCGAAGTCGATGTCCAGCAGGGCGGCGTTGGCGCCCTCCACCAGGATCTTCTTGGGGGGGCCGTGCAGCGCCTCGTACATGAAGTGCACGCCGTCCCGGACCATGGGCCGGATCCTCTCGGCAAAGCCCTGCGCGGGGGGGGGGGGGGGGGGGGGGCGGCTGTGCAAAGCCCTGCGGGGGGGGGGGTCCCCGGCAGCTCCCAGCTCCCAGCGCTCCCGACCGCCCGGCTCACCCAGACATCCCCCCACCCCAGTGGGGCCTGGGCTCTAGCCTGACCCCCCAGGGTGTCTGCAAGACTCAGCGCCTCCTCGGTGACGGGCGGGGTCGGGGGAGGAGGTGCGTCCCCCAGGTCATCCTCTGGCGCCCGACCCCCAGGACCTCGGGTGGGGCCGGGCGGGGGAATTAAGCTCAATGAGGTCCCGGGTGGCCCTGATCCAGGGACTGCGTCCCTGCGCGCCCCGCTCTGTCCTCATCTACCGCCCAGAGACGGCGGGAGGAGCGGGATCCCCGCCGGAAACTTCCAGAAGGGCTCTGTGCTGACATCGCCCTGTCCCCCCACCCTGCCCCCCTCAGGTGAGCAGGGGGCCACTGCACCTCCTGCCGCGGCTGGGACAGCGCCACCTCCACCTCCCGCCCCAGCTCGTCAGGGCGGGTCCCCAGAGCGGACGTGGGCCCAGCCCTGGGTGAGCCCGGCCTCCACCCCATGCTCACCCCGGAACGGGCGCACCCCACGAGGGAGCCCTCCCTCTACCTTGAGCTTCTTGAGCTGGCCGTCGACGTCGATCTCCAAGGAGGGGAACATGGACTGGTGCTGGTGGGCCAGGTTCTTGAACCTGCAGAGGGACAGCGACGGGTCCCGGCCCTGCTGGGTCCCAAGCCCCCACCAGCCGGTCCCCACCCCACCCCCCCCACACCCCCCCGCCAGGCTGGGCGGCCGGGTACCTGGCGGAGAACTCGTCGAAGTCGGCCAGCAGGTCGCAGATGCGCAGGCCCGTGCGGGCCGCCTTGGACGAGTAGGCGGGGCCGATGCCCTTGCGGGTGGTGCCGATGCTGAGGGGCGGGCGGGTGAGCACGGGGAGCCCGCCAGGAACGCGGGTCCCGCCGCACCCAGACCCACTCCACCCCGGATGCCAGGGAAGGGCCTCCCAGCTGTGAGGAGCGACTGGACTCCTCCCGCGGCCGCTCAGGGACGGGGCTGGGCAGGGCAGCCGAGCCAAGCTCCGTGGTGGGGCCCGGGGTCCCCCGAGCCCGCCTGCACCCCCCCCCCTTGCCGGGCCCAGGCTCAGCCCGCCACCTGTGTCCGGCCAAGCTGTGTGTGTACTTGTGCGTGTGCGTGTGTACGCATGTCAGCATGTGTGCGCGAGTGTGCGTTCCCGTGTGTGCGAATGTGAGAACCAATCCCGCCTCCTGCTGACAGGGTCTGTGGAGGGCACCTCCCCGGCCCAGGGCGGGCATGGCCTTTGTGTGGGGTCAAGGCCGCGGGGGCCCCGGTGACATGTTGGATGGACAGCAGGTGCACGCCTGGGGTGGCAGCCCGTGAGGGATCCCAGAGAGAGGCCGGGGCAACCGAGGGCTGCTCCCCAGGGGCTCTGGGTCCAGGACCCCACCCGTCGTGCTGCCCAGGACACGCCCAGGACCCCAGCCCGTGGCCCCAGGACCCCAGCCCGTGGCCGAGCCCCCGCAGCAGGCCCGCACTCACTTCTTCCCCTCCTGTGCCTGCCGCTGCACCTCCTGCAGCCCGTCCACCGCCTGGTGGAAGTCGAACACTGCGGGCGGCACCGGGCGAGACAGGCCTGGAGTCAGAGCCACACCCGCTGCCCCCACACACCCTGCTGCACCCCCACAGACCCCGCTGCACCCCACAGACCCCACTGCCCCCCACAGACCCCGCTGCACCCCCACAGACCCCGCTGCCCCCCACAGACCCCGCTGCACCCCCACAGACCCCGCTGCCCCCCACAGACCCCGCTGGCCCCACAGACCCCGCTGCCCCCCACAGACCCCGCTGGCCCCACAGACCCCGCTGCACCCCCACAGCGCGGCCTCCATGGGAAGGTGGTCCAGCGGGAAGGGGCACATGGGTGTGGCAAGTGGCTCAGAGTGGCTCAGGTGGCTGGAGCGTCGCCCAGTGAGCGAAGGGTCTTGTGCTCACTCCCGTCAGGGCACCCCCAGGCTGCAGGCTCGATCCCTGGGCGGGGCGGGTACGGGAGGCAACCCATCGACGACGTCTCTCTCGCTCGCGTCAATAAAAACAGACCCTCGGTGAGGATCAGGAACAAGAAAGGGGTCAATTGGAATTGGGGCTCCACTCCTAACACGTGGGACCATGGCCCCGGGCTTAGGTCTCCCCACCTGCCCGGACTGCGAGCCCGGCCGCCCTGAGCTCCGGGAAGGCGCGGGCAGAGGGTCACTCACCCAGGTGGGCTCGGTCGGAGATGATGAGCCTCTTCTCCCAGTCCCTGAGGCCTGCGGGGCGCAGAGGGGGCGCAGAGGGGGCTGAGGGGCTGGCTCCCCGGTGCACCCCCTCCTGCCAGAGCCACCAGGATCGTCCCCGGTGCTGGGCAAGTGACGGGCCCTCCCCTCAGGGCCTCTCCGCCTGCGGGGGTCCCAGACCCGCACCCGAGGGGCGCCCACCCACAGCCGCCCCGCACCTATGTCCCCCAGGGCCTCCCTGCTGGCCCCGCTTCTCGCCCGTTTCCCACGAGTCCGTGCTGCACCTGCCCTGACCCTGAGGCCTGAACTGCAGCCGGAGGCCCCAGCTCTGCTTCCTTCCCGACCCTCTCGGGCCTCGGGGCGGCGTCCTGGTCACCCTCACGGGGCTCCCTCGCCAGACGCCCTGGCTGTGGCCCCGGGCACTGCCCACCGGCCTCCAGTCCCCGAGGGGCCCCCAGGAACCACAACTCTCCCCGAAGGCGTGGCCGGCCACCAGAGAAAACCCACAGGAGGCGCCAGCCAGCACGGCCACTAGGGACCCGCGGGCGTCGGGACCAGGCGGGCGGGTCTGCGGGATCGGACCTACCTTTCTTCTCATTCTTTTCTGCTTCTTCAAACAAGCCCGGTAAGTGGACAACCACTCCGTTGCCTGCAACACATGGACAGGAGTGAGACGGACGCCGGGACTCAGGGTTACAACGACACGAAATTGGCACTGCGGCTTGGCCGGCATGGCTCAGTGGGTGACTGTCGACCTATGAACCAGGAGGCTGATTCCCAGTCAGGGCACATGTCCAGGTTGTGGGCTTGATCCCCAGCAGGGGGCCTGCAGGAGGCAGCCAATCAATGAGTCTCTCATCATTGATGTTTCTCTCTCTCCCCAATTCTCTGAAATCAATCCTATACACTGAGTGGCCAGATTATGATGATCTCTGAAAGCATAATAATCTGGCCACTCAATATATATTAGAGGCCCGGTGCATGAATTCGTGCATGGGTGGGGTCCAGCCAGCCTGGCCAGGGGGAGGGGACATGGGCAGTTGGCCGGCCTGCTGGCTGGTTGAACTCCTGGTGGAGGGGACAATTTGCATATTAGCCTTTTATTATATAGGATGTACACTGAGTGGCCAGATTACTATGCGTTCAGAGGTCATCATCATCTGGCCACTCAGTGTGTAATTAAAGGCTAATATGCAAATCGACCGAACGATGGAACGACCGGTTGCTATGACACACACTGACCACCGGGGGCAGACGCTCAATGCAGGAGCTGCCTCCTGGTGGTCAGTGCGCTTCCACAGGGGGAGCGCGCTCAGCCAGAAGCCAGGCTCACGGCTGGTGGGAGCCTCTCCCGCCTTTGCAGCAGCATGAGACATCCCCCAAGGGCTCCCAGACTGCGAAAGGGTGCAAGCTAGGCTGAGGGACCCCCCTCCCAAGTGCACGAATTTTGTGCACTGGGCCTCTAGTATAAATATATTTTAAAATAGAGAGAAAGAAATTGGCACGGCCACGTTCCAGGGGCAACAGTCACAGCCACTGAGACGTGGACACAAGCCAGTGTCCTCATGAGGAGTGGGTCCCCTGACGTGGCCCATCCACGCCGTGGAATGCCACTCAGCCTGAAGAGGACAGACGCTGACACCTGCTACAACGTGGATGGACCGCGAGGACGCCGCGCGGAGGGAAACAGGCAGACACAGGCCCTGCGCTGTGGGACCCACTCACAGGCCCTGGAGGAGTCAGACCCAGGGGACAGACAGCGATGGTGGGGCCCGGGGCTGGGGGGGGGGCGTTTAATGGGACAGAGGCCCCGTCGGGGAAGATGGGGAAGTCCTGGGGACGATGGTGGGAGGGCTGCACAGCACTGCGACGTACTTCACACCTCTGGGCTGTGCACGCAGAGGCTGAGACGGCACGCTCATCTGCCTGTATTCTATATATAAACACAGCAAGCCCGCCCGGCCGGCCCGCGGGGCTCCGTGGGGGAGCGTCCACCTATGAACCAGGAGGTCACGGTTTGACTCCCAGTCAGGGCACAGGCCCGGGCTGCAGGCCAGTGGGGGGGCGTGCGGGAGGCGGGTGATCAGTGATTCCCTCTCATCATGGATGTTTCTCTCTCTCCCTCTCCCTTCCTCTCTGAAATCAGTAAAATATATTAAAAAAAACACACAAACAAATCAAAACAAGCCCAGCCCGAAGCATGTGCAGAGACAGCCGAGGGGCGGGGCGGGGCTGGGCTGTGGGGGGGCGGGCAGCAGACGGCACGGGAACTTCTGGGGTGACAAGTGTTCGTGATTGGGGTGACCCTGTGGGTACACTTCACGGCACACATATTATGCCTGGAGAGCGCCGCAGGGTTATTTAATGTCTAACGGCCTGGGAACGGGAACTTGGGCCCGAACCCTCCAGGGTCGGCTGGCGCGCGGAACCAGCTTCCCAGCGCGCGGAACCAGCTTCCCAGCACGGCAGGCGGCCCGGGTCAGGGTCCAGGTGAAGCCGGACGCTGGCCCCTTCCTCCAGGACCCCAGGCCCTGAACCAGGGCCACCGTCTCGGGGCGCCCCTCCCCCGGGTGGGCATCGGGGGCTCAGCGAGGAGACGGTGCCGGTGCAGGTGGGAGTGACTCAGACGCTCCGTGAGCCATGCCGAGCGCGAAAGGTCACTAAATGCCGGGCGTCCTGAACGGACCAGGTGGCAGGGCCGGGGAGTGTGGCGAGCGGAGGGCACAGTCTGACCCCGCGCCCGGGGCCCTGGCTGAGTGTGAGTCCGGGCGCCCGCTGACAGCTGCCCCTGCCCCGCCCCGGACTGCAGCCTGGGCTCCCCGAGGCCCTGACCAAGCGCCCCACCCCTCCAGGGCGCCTCCTTGGCCTTGCTTCCTGCGGAGCGGGGAGGGGGGGGGGCGGGGGCAGGCTGGTGCTGAGAGGGCTTCCTGCAGGGACTCCCGCCGGCCAGGCTGGGGCGCAGACTGGGGCGTCCGCGGGTCCTGAGCCACGGCTGGGCCTGGGTCTGCTCCCGCGTGAGGGGCGCTGGCGACCTCCTGCTCCGCCCCCTGCTCGCAGCCCCACCCCCCACCCCCGACCCCCGCTTCCCTTCCCGGGGCCACCGGTGCCATCGCTGGGCACACGCCGGCTGCTGCTCCCCCGCTTCCTGACCGGGGAGGGTGGGAGCAGATGAGTCACGAGTGTGGCTCAGTCACAGAAAGAGCCGGAAGGAAAAGTACTGGGAGCTCAGAGAGCCTGTCCCGGAGCGGCCTGGCGGGGGCGGGGGGGGGGGAGGGAGAGAGACCACGCGGGGAGGGGAGATCCACAGGGCCCTGGAGGTGGCTCTGTCTCTCGGGGGCACTAAAAGGGCAGGCGCCTGCAGGGAGGGCAAGGGCTGGGGGGCAGGAAACTGCAGGGGGAGCGAGGCGGGCGCTGGGCAAAGCTCAGCCTTCCCACGGGCTCGGCTCCGCCACAGCAGGAAGCCAGGCCTGTACACGCACGCTCACACACACGCGCGCGCACACACACACACACACACACACACACACGCTCACACACACGCACAGCTGAACAGGCATGCTCCATCACCGGTGTGCACACGCACAGCACACTCGCCCACGCGTGCACATGGGCTTGCTCAGCACCTGGGAGGGGGAGCTCAGGGAGCCGGCACCTCGCTCCCTCTGGCCAGGCTGGTCCAGTCCTGGTCACCCCCGTCCCTCAGGCTGCAGGCAGGCTCCAAGGTCAGACAGTCGGGCCAGGGCTCCTGGGGGTGACTGGGACCTGGGGGCTGTGCTGAGCGGGTTGTGCAGGGAGGCCCAGCCCCAAGGCAGCCGGGCTGACGGTCCCGGCGGCGGGCACTCACCGATGAAGGACACGGCCTTGGTGTTGATGATGCCGCTGGGCAGCAGGTGGAAGTCGTACTCCTTGCCGTCCACCACCACGGTGTGGCCCGCGTTGTTGCCCCCCTGGGGACGGAGACCCGCTGAGCGCCCAGGGCCCCGGGGCTCGGACCGCCCGGGGAGCCCGCCTCACGCCAGCCCTGCCCCCCAGGGTGGGAGGTGCCGCCCACACCTGGCCCTGGGGCGTGGGCTCTGCGTGTCTGGGGTGAGCTGGGTGGCGGCCTGCTCCCCCAAGGAGGCGGGGCCCAACACCCACACTATCTCAGGGGCCCCCGATGCCCCCCGGGGGCTCAGTGCAGTCCCTGACGCCGGGCCCTCCTCTGATGGGAAGGAGGGTCCAACCCCTCCCCCGCACAGGCTCAGCCCCCACGGCCCAAACGCCGTGGACGGGGAGGGGACCGGTGCCCCCTTGAGGTCCACGCCTTCCACGTAAGAGTGAAAAGGAAAAGGCAGTTTGGAGGCCAGCCCTGTTCTGGGGGTGCAGCCAGGGATCCCTTCTTTCTGGGAGTCTTGCTGACCTGGGCGCGGGCTGGCAGGGAAGGTCACGTGGGGGGGGGGAGGCCGGGCCGCAGCCCCATGTCCTGCCACTGGAGGGCCCCGGGGTCCCCAGGGCCTGGGTGGGGACCCCTCCCGGCTGCCCCTCCCTCCTGGGTCCCCAGGGATGAGCAGAGCCCAGGGAGGGGCCCATGCCCGCTGGTGCCCAGCCGGTGACCGGTCCCTTGTGTCCACTCCGTCCCCGGACCCTGAGCCCCGCTGGCCCCCCCCTTCCTGCCTCCATCTCCCCAAGACAGGCTTACCGTGGGCCCCGCTCCACACGCTATCTGACCGCGGGGGTCATGGGCTAAGACTCTGAGGCCCCTGCATCCCCCAGCCCCCGACACCCCCCTGCAGGGCCCAGCAGCGGGGAGCCTCACTCGCTTTCCTGGCCCGTCTCCAAGTTCCTCCAACATGGGGGGGGGGCAACTGGGGCTGCGAGGGGCAGATGGGGGACAGCCCCCGAACCACTAAATGAACGGCTGGAGCCCTGGCCCTCCACCGGCCAGAGCCCATCCCGCAGGCGTCCCGGGCGCAGGGCATCCCGCTCACGGCCCCCACGCCGCCGGCCCGGGTGTGGAGGCCGGGCCTCCCCGTGGTGTGACCTTCCCTGCCACCCAGCCCAGGTCAGCAAAGCTGTCCAGGTGTGCACCCCGGGGCCCCGCCTGTCCCACAGCTCAACCCGAGGCCGGCCGGCTGCCTCCCAGGCCCGGGGCGTCCCTGGGACCCCCAAGTGCTGGCTGTGGGGACCGCGCATGTGCAGGGGATGGGAGGAGAAAGGGGGTGCCGGGGGCCTGGGACCGAGGAGGGTCTGAGTGAGAGGGGACAGGGCGCCAGGCCTTGGGGGCTCCAGGTGGAGCCCGTGTTGGGAGGGGAACTGGGTGAGCCTCCTAGGGGACCGGGGGAGGGAGACGCAGATGCCGGGAGGGGGGCCGGGGGTCCTGGCCTGGGTGCTGGTTCAGCCCCCCAGGAGGGGTGACTGACAGACCCGGGTTGTGGGGTCCCTCTACCTTCCAGGGTGCGTCCTGGCTCTGCCCTGTCTCCCCACAGGGACAGTCACCCCCTCAGGGGGCTTCTCTGCACACGAGGCCACACCCACAGCCGTCTCTGCCACCAGAGGGGCAGCCTGGGGGAGGGGCGTGGTCCCCAGGACAGATGGGGAGACTGAGGTCCCCAGAGAAGGGAGCTGGCAGCAGGGCCAGGGCAGCCGCCTCCCTCCCGGCCCAGTGCCCACGTGACCGCCCCTCTGGGGTAAACAGGGGCCTGGAACAGGCGCCCACTGCGGCCAACCGCCCAGCCCGCCCTCGCAGGAGCCGCGGGTGCAGAGCCAGGGCCCGCTGGCCGCAGGGGCATCGGCAGGCCGCGGAGCAGGGGCCGAGGCTGCTTGCTCAGCCGGCAGCCTGGCTCCGAAAGCCACGTGGAGAGGGTGCCTGCCCCGGGGCCGCAGGAGGGACAGGCGATGGCCCGCCCCGGCCCAACCTGGCCTCCAGGCCTCGGCCCTTGCCTCCTGGGCTGCTCTCCGTCTCCGTCTCCGTCTCCCGGTCCCAGCTGCGTGAGCCGGACCGTCCTGGACCTGGGCAGCCCTGGGGACTCCCACCCCTGACTTCCCGCCGCCCAGCAGCGCCCTGGAGCCTGCCGCCCCCCCTCCGCCCCGGACTGGCAGTCGGCCCGGCCCCTCAGGCCCCGCCCCATACAGGCTCCCCGGGCGCTGAGGCCACGCCCCCCGTCCCTGCCGCTCAAAGTCCCTGATGGACACAGCTGCCTCCCTGGCGTCAGGGATCTAAGAAAAGGCGCCACCTCACTCTCAGACCTGGGGACCAGACCAGGGCCAGGGCCAGGCCGGCCACTCGGGAATCTGACCAGCCTGACCTTTGCCGGGCCTGCAGGCATCCAGCCGGCGGCGCAGCCACGGGCACAGCCTGTCCCCAGGGAGCAGCAGTGGTGACCCTGGACCATGCCACACGCCCCAGGCCCCCCCCCCCCCCCGCCCGCCCGCATCTACCCGCCCTGTGTGGCCTCTGCACCCTCCTTGGCACCCCAAGGCTCATGCAGCCCTGACACCCAGCCCTGATGTCCCTGCTGGGGGCACCTGGCCACACCCCTCCTCACCCCCATGTTCCACATTGCACGGGGGGGGGGGGGGTCCCTGGATGCAGCAGCAGTGCGAGTCTTGCCACCCACCCGTGCCCCCAGCCTTGCCCTCTCGTGTCTGTCCTGGCCCTGCGTACCCCACTATCGGCGTGGAGGCCTTCTCTGATCTACCAGGCTCCCCACCTCTCCTCACCCACTCAGCTGCCCCCACCCCCCATTCCTTCTCTGACCCCACACAGGTCTCCTCGATCTTGGGACGGCAACTTAGGCCACAAAGTGCGCCCGCCTGGCCTGTCTCCTCTGGGATGCAGCCCTGCCCCCCATCCCCGATGTCCGCACCCACTCACTCAGGACAGGAACCAGCTCTGCAGCCTGGGTCCACCCCCAGCCCTGGCCCGTGTGCAGGACGAGTGGACAGAGGGAGGAGCGAGTGAGCATGGGGCGGGGAGGGGCGCCCCCAGCTCCCCCGTCTGTGCCGCCGCCAGCCCGGCGTGGCCGCGGCCGTGGCCCTGGTCAGGGAGCCTGCTGGGCTGGGGCAGCAGCGGGATTTACAAGATCGCAAACAGCGCGCAGCCGGGCGGCGCTCAGGGTGGGGACAGGTGACCTGGGTCCGGGGGAAGCGGGGAGCCCCCCACCTGTGCAAGGCTTCTCTCCTGTGGGACCCGCTGGCAGGTTCCATCCATCCATTCATTCAACCCCAACCAAGAGCTGCTCCCCACCCCCCACCCCCAGCCCCCAGGCCCTGGAGCAAGGCCTGGGACAAAGGAGTCCTGGGGTCATAGGCCATCAGGCCTTTGGGCCGGAGAAGGGAGGCCGCCAGGTCACAGAGGCGAAGGAAACAGCAGGAGGAACCCAGCCCGAGACAGGACCACGGCCCAGAGGACTGATGAGAGCAAAGCACGCGCAGCTGTGGGTGCAGCTGTGGGGTCCCAGCCGTGGGGTGCAGCTGTGGGGTCCCAGCTGTGGGGTGCAGCTGTGGGGTCCCAGCTGTGGGGTGCAGCTGTGGGGTGCAGCTGTGGGGGATGCACCTGTGGGGTGCAGCTGTGGGGTCCCAGCTGTGGGGTGCAGCTGTGGGGGATGCAGCTGTGGGGTGCAGCTGTGGGGTCCCAGCTGTGGGGTGCAGCTGTGGGGTGCAGCTGTGGGGGATGCACCTGTGGGGTGCAGCTGTGGGGTCCCAGCTGTGGGGTGCAGCTGTGGGATCCCAGCTGTGGGTGCAGCTGTGGGTACAGCCATGGGGTCCCAGCTGTGGGTGCAGCTGTGGGTACAACGGTAGGGTCCCAGCTGTGGGATGCAGCTGGCGCGAGGGAAGGCCCAGCCGGGGACAGGCCGGGGGAGGCTGGCCTGCCGTCGCCCTTTCAGGAGCCGCCCAGACAGACTCTGGCCCCGCCTGTTGTGTCCGAGGCACTTGGGAGCGAGGGGCGTGGTGGGCGCGGCCTGCAGACCCAGCTCCCTCCAGAGCCATCTCTGCAGCTGGTGGGGGAGCCCACGCGCCAGGAGGAGGGTGTCCACGTAACTGCAAAGGCGCTTCGTGAAGGGAGAGGCCCCCGTGGGCCCGCCTGCGTCCCTGGAGCAGACAGCAGGAGGAGGGGTGCCCCGGAGGGTGCCCCCTGCTGGAGCGGGAGGGAGGAGCAGCCCTCAGGCCACACCCCCCAGGCTACAGAGGGGCAGGGCTCCTGGCTCACACAGCAGGGCCTGGGGGGAGGGGCCTGGGGGAGGGGCTTGGGGGAGGGGCCTGGGGGAGGTGGGGGTCCCCATGGCTTAGGACGGAGAGCGGGGGACCTGCCAGGCCGGCAGCTCCAGGCGTCCAGGGTCAGCGCGGCAGAGCTGGTCCCGCTGCTGAGGTTCCCTGACCCAGGGCGCCAGGCCGCCCGCTCAGCGCAGCCCAGCCTCCGGCGGGAGCGCAGGAAGGCGGCGCCCCTCGCAGCGGCCCCCAGCCCAGCGCAGCCGGTCCCGGGCGCAGCGCTGGTGCCTCTGGGTGCTCCGGAGAGGCACAGGCCGGGGGAGCCGGCACCCCGCCCCTCGTGCGGCAGCATCCCCGGCGGCTCCGGCCCTGGCAGCGCAGTGTGCGCCCCTCCGCGCCCTGCCTGCCAGCCTCCGCGCAGCGGCCCCGGCCTGGCCTGGGCAGTGCCCGGGGGAGCGCCCAGCGTCACCCAGCAGCGCGCAGAGGCCCGCCCTGGCCCTCGGGGGCAAAGACTGCGCTGCCTCCCGGTGGCACTGCCAGCCGCGGGCACCCAGGCCAGAAGTCCGGCTCCTCCCTCCCCCGCCCTCCCGCCCTGCCTGCCTCAGGTTCTCGCTGGCCTGCCCTCCCTGCGCCTCCTCTTGGCCCAGGGTCACCCCCTCCTTCCGGCTTCCCCCGGGGCTCCCAGCACCCAGCCCCCTCCGTGTCAGGACCCCTGTGTGGGGTCAGCCAGCCCAATCCCAGACCCAGACAGAATGAGGAATGGGGTGTCTCCAGGTGTCCTCAAACCACCCAGGAGCTGGGGTCCCCGCCTCCTCCCCCCCTGGAGGGCGAGCGGCATGCCCACGGCACACCCCACCCCCTGAGGATCCGGTGTCCCCAACTCAGCAGGACTTGTATTTATAGCTCTGCCCCGGCCCACGGCGGGGTGGGGTGGGGGTGGGGCTGGGTGGGGAAGGCGGGGTCCCTGGGGCAGGGGTGTCCCGCGCAGGAAGGGGAGCGTGTGTGAGCGGGTGGGGGTGGCGCTGGGAAGGTGTCCCTGGGAGGAAGGGCTCAGCCCCCCCCCCCGTGGAGTCTGGGTCGTGGGGGGGCCCCGGGGGGGGGAGGCCCGCGCACCTGGCAGCGGCTGATGATGTCGGCGTCCGTGGCCAGCAGGTCCACCACCTTGCCTTTGCCCTCGTCCCCCCACTGCGCGCCCAGCACCACCGTCACGCGGGACCCGGTCGCCGCCGCCTCCTGCTGCTGCCGCCCCCGCTTGACGCCGCCGGCGCCCGGGGGCCGGTCGTTGGAGGCGCGGGTCGCAGCCATGCCGCTGGCTGGGCCCGTCCGGCGCTGGCGCTGGGCTGCCCGAGAGCCCGCCCGCCGAGGGCCGCCCGCCCGCCGTTAAAAGGCGCCGCCCCGGGCGGGGGGCGGGCCCGTGACGCTCGTGACCTCCGGCCCCGGTCCCGCCCCCGCCGCCGCCAGGAGTCGGGTTGGCCCGCGGGCACTTCGGGGCGCACGGACGGACGGCGCGCACGGACAGGCGGCGCGCTGCGGGGTCCCTCCCGCGGGCGCCCCGGGAATGTCACGAGGGCGTCCGCTTCCCCCCACCCCTCCCGGCCGCGGGCAGGCCTGGGCGCTGCGCACCCACCCCATGGAGCCGGACCTGGGGGACCCGGAAACGGCGGGGTCCCCTCCAGCGCGGGGTGCGGCTGCAAAAGGCGAGCCTGGTCCCTGCGCCCCACCTGGCGGGCCCGCCTCCCCGGGCGGGGGGGCGCGCACCTGCCCGCGGCGAGCCCGGCCCCTGGACTGGCGCGCGCCCTCTGGTGGCCGCGGAGAGGACAGCGCCCCTCCACGCGCGGGGCCAGGCGTCCAGCGCCGGACACACTGTGCGGCGGTGCCTGCCCGTGCGGTGTCACACGTGGGCTCCGTCCGGGCTGCCTCGGTCCCTCCCACCGGTGCTCGCAGGGCAACCTGGCGGGGCAGGGGGCTGGGGGGGCGGGCAGGATGCGCAGGGCCAGGGACTCTGGGGAGGCCCCACGCCAGACCTCTTCCCCCTCCGGCCTGTGGAGGGACTGGGTGCCCGGACGGGCTGTGTGACCATCAGCTGAGTTCCGAGCTGGGTGCACTGCCTGGGCAAACCCCCCCCCCAATCCCCCAACCCCCCACTCCCCACTCCCCAAGGGACTCTTTTAAAAATGTATGTTTTTACTAGTATCGATTTCAGAGAGGAAGGGAGAGCGAGAGAGAGAAACATCAGTGATGAGAGAGAATCATCGATGGGCTGCCTCCTGCACAGCCCACTTGGGGACCAAGCCCACAACCATGGGGGGAGCCGGCCTGTGCCCTGACTGGGAATGGACATGACCTCCTGGTTCATAGGTCGTCGCTCAACCACCTAGCCACCGCGGCCGGGCCCAAATGGACTCTTTTTTTAAAAAATATATTTTATTGATTTTTTACAGAGAGGAAGGGAGAGGGATAGAGTTAGAAACATCGATGAGAGAGAAACACCGATCAGCTGCCTCTTGCACACCCCCTACTGGGGATGTGCCCGCAGCCAAGGTACATGCCCTTGACAGGAATCGAACCCGGGACCCTTCAGTCCGCAGGCCGACGCTCTATTCACTGAGCCACGGCGGCCAGGGCCCCAAATGGACCCTTGCTTGGGTATGGAGAAGGGGCAGCGATGGGCCCTGGAGACACCCTGAGACCCTCTTCCTCCCTGGGCTCTGTCCCTGCAGAGGGGCCCGGAGCCCCTCCACTCACCCCTGGCCAGGGCTCGGAGAGTTGGGGGCCCCTGGTGCTCCAAGGCGGAAGGGGACGGCACTCCCAGGAAGAAGGGCGGGGACCGGGCGGTCACACATGGTCACTCATGGGCATAAGGTCAGCCCGCAGAGGGCTGCACTGCCCAGCGCCTCTCCCCGCTCCTGCCGTCCTCCAGGTGGAGCCGGCTGACCCTGGCTGGTCTCTCGGCCCCTCGGGGCCTAGCCCTCTGCTCGCACGGGGACACCAATGGTTCCCGCCCTCAGTATGTCGGGGATCAACACCGCCGTGTGCGGGTCGGCTTCCCGTCCACAGCTTCCTGGTGACGGTGGCGGGGGGGGGGGGGGTCCCGGGACCAGCCCTGGGGGCAGTGGAGCAGGGCCGGAGGGCCGGGCGTGAGGCTCCGAACCCACCAAAGGCCGAGCGGTGAGGCGGGGGCCCCGGGGGGCCGTGCCGGGGGCTCGGGGATCCAGGGGGTAGGGATTTGGGGCGCAATAGCTGGCTGTGTGGCCGAGGAAGGGGCTGGGGTAGCAGGAGGGAGCCAGAGGTTCCTGTTTGTGTGCTTTGCATGCCGCCGGGGCCACGCAGAGGGATTTGCTGGGGTGGCGGCAGCTGAGGGGCGCTTCCCTCTGCCCACTCCTGGGGCGCTGGCTCTGAGCCCTCCCGAGGAAGACCCCGGTGGGGACCACGGAGACACCGCGGGGGTGGACGGGCTCAGCGGGCCGAGGCTGTGGCAGCCGGCCGAGCGTGTCTATAAATAGCAGCCGGGAGCCGGCCGCCCATAAACAGCCCTGGCGCCAGCAGCTGGCGGTCACACGCGCAGCCTGAATTAGGCCCCCCCCCCCCCCCGCGGCCCTGCGCAGGGGCACGCACTACAGGTCACCGAGCTTGGGGCCCGTGTGACTCCGGCTTGGCAGTATGACCCCTAGCATAGCTGTGTGACCCCCACCTGGCTGTGTGACCCCCACCTGGCTGTGTGACCCCCCACCTGGCTGTGTGACCCCCACCTGGCTGTGTGACCCCCACCTGGCTGTGACCCCCACCTGGCTGTGTGACCCCCACCTGGCTGTGTGACCCCCCACCTGGCTGTGTGACCCCCCATCTGGCTGTGTGACCCCCCCACCTGGCTGTGTGACCCCCCCACCTGGCTGTGTGACCCCCACCTGGCTGTGTGACCCCCCACCTGGCTGTGTGACCCCCACCTGGCTGTGTGACCCCCCCACCTGGCTGTGTGACCCCCACCTGGCTGTGTGACCCCCCACCTGGGCTGTGTGACCCCCCCACCTGGCTGTGTGACCCCCCTACCTGGCTGTGTGACCTCCAGTTGCCATCAGGGAGCAGTGGGCCCGGCCACTGGGGGCCACAGCTCACGTGGGGCATTGCACCCGGCGACCAGGACGGACGCCCGCCGGCGCCTCACCTGGAGCTCGGAAGTGTGCGCGGGAATGAGAAGTGCAGCCGCTTTGGAAGCCAGTTTGGCAGTTTCTTAAAAAGTTAAACGCAGCCCCGGCCGGTGTGGCTCAGTGGGTAGAGCGCCGGCCTGCAGACTGAAGGGTCCCGGGTTCGATTCCCCATGAGGGCACAGGCCGGGTTGCGGGCTCGATCCCCAGTGTGGGGCGTGCAGGAGGCAGCCCATCAATGATTCTCTCTCATCATTGATGTTTCTATCTCCCCTCCCTCTCCCTTCCTCTCTGAAAGCAACAACAACAAAAAAAATCAATTAAAAAAGTTAAACATAAACGTGGCCTCTGACCCTGGCTTGAATCCCGGAGAACCGACCACCGGTGCCCGCGAAGGCCAGCGAGCAGCGCCACAGCGTCTCCGAGCCTCACGGAGCGGCCGGGCCCACGCAGGCCCGCGCAGGAGGCCAGGCAGCGGCGCCGGGGGACCCTCCCGCCGGGCATCTCGGAAACATGCAGAATGAAGGCGTGACGCAGGCCACAGGAAGTGTCCAGGAAGCAGATGGACAGACAGGGCCGGGGGGGGGGGGGGCGGGCGGGGGGGCGCTGGGAATGGCTGCTTGTGGAGGATGGAAGTATCTTATTGTTTTTTGGCTAATCCTCACCTGAGGGTATTTCCCCATTGATTTTTAGAGAGAGGGAGGGAGAGACAGAAACATCGAATGGTTGCCTCCCACACACACCCCACCGAGGGCCCGGGATCGAGCCTGCAACCGAGGTACCTGCTCTACCAGAATCGAACCCGGGACCCTTCAGTCTGCAGGCTGATGCTCTATCCACTGAGCCAGTCTGGCTAGGGCGGATGGGAGTATCTTAAAACTGGACCACGGTTAGGATTGTATGACCTGGTACGTCTGCTGAGGTCACACGGGGCTTGTGGATGCGCACGGTGCCCCCCGAGGGCCGATGTGGGCCGTGTGCCACCTGCTCTGCCCCCGTCCTGAGCGCTCAGTGGCTCGGGCCCAGCCCTCTGTCCCTCCCTCCCTCCGCCTGTCCGTCATCCAGTCACCCCCCACCAGGGCCAGGCCCCACCACGTCCACCCGCAGCTTCTGAGCACCGCAGGCCCACGCCCACGCCCGCGCCGGGCCAGCTCTGGGCTGTCCTGGTCCACACCCCCACTTCTAGCCTCAGCGGGCAGCCAGCACAGGCAGCAGGCCTCCCCCCCCCTCCGGCCGCATCCTCCCGGGGCCCTTGGCCTCCTCTGTCCAGAGGGAAGGCGGCCCCGGAGCAGCGGGTGGGAGATCCGTGGACAAGGCGCCAGGTCCGGGCTGCGGGGTGGGCAGGCACCTCCCACCCTCAGGCCTAGACACACGGGGGGGGACACTCCATGGGCCCCCTCCCCTCCCCTGAGTAAGGGGACCCTGTCCTGCCCCAAGCAGTGCCCGCCAGCCTGCTCCTCCCAGGGCTCCAGAGCCCCCCCCTCCCCCAAGGCACCACGAATGGAAGCAATGCGCCCACAATCATGTTTTGTTAAAATCACTCTGTTCCAGCTGAGCACGCAGCGGGCCGAGCTGGGGAGCAACAGGGCATCGGGGGCTCCAGCCCCGCCTGGCTCCCCTGGTTTGGGGGTCTGTAACGGGCTGTCTCCAGAGGAATCTGGGTGCCAGGTCACTGGGAAGTAGGTGCCAGCTGAGGTGCCTGGGGGTGAGCCAGTACCCCTTCCCGGTGGGTGCCTGGTGCATGCGGGGGCGGCACTAGCGTTAGAGCTGGACCACGAGGACCAGGTGGGCAGTCCAGGGTGCCAGGCGGGCAGTCCAGGGTGCCAGGCGGGCAGTCCAGGTGCCAGGCGGGCAGTCCAGGGGTGCGAGGTGGGCAGTCCAGGGCGCCAGGCGGGCAGTCCAGGTGTGCGAGGTGGGCAGTCCAGGGCGCCAGGCGGGCAGTCCAGGGGTGCCAGGCGGGCAGTCCAGGTGTGCGAGGTGGGCAGTCCAGGGCGCCAGGCGGGCAGTCCAGGGGTGCCAGGCGGGCAGTCCAGGTGTGCGAGGTGGGCAGTCCAGGGGTGCCAGGCGGGCAGTCCAGGTGTGCGAGGTGGGCAGTCCAGGGGTGCGAGGCGGGCAGTCCAGAAGTGCCAGGCGGGCAGTCCGGGTGCCAGGCGGGCAGTCCAGGGGTGCCAGGCGGGCAGTCCAGGTGCCAGGCAGGCAGTCCAGGTGTGCGAGGTGGGCAGTCCAGGTGCCAGGCGGGCAGTCAAGGTGCCAGGCGGGCAGTCCAGGGTGCCAGGCGGGCAGTCCAGGGGTGCCAGGTGGGCAGTCCAGGGGTGCCAGGCGGGCAGTCCAGGTGTGCGAGGTGGGCAGTCCAGGGGTGCCAGGCGGGCAGTCCAGGTGTGCGAGGTGGGCAGTCCAGGGGTGCGAGGCGGGCAGTCCAGAAGTGCCAGGCGGGCAGTCCGGGTGCCAGGCGGGCAGTCCAGGGGTGCCAGGCGGGCAGTCCAGGTGCCAGGCAGGCAGTCCAGGTGTGCGAGGTGGGCAGTCCAGGTGCCAGGCGGGCAGTCCAGGTGCCAGGCGGGCAGTCAAGGTGCCAGGCGGGCAGTCCAGGTGCCAGGCGGGCAGTCAAGGTGCCAGGCGGGCAGTCCAGGTGCCAGGCAGGCAGTCTAGGTGCCAGGCGGGCAGTCCAGGTGCCAGGCGGGAAGTCCAGATGCCAGGCGGCCCCCGCGCCCCTGAGGTTTGGGGACCACGCCCCTGGCTGGGTAAGGCACGAGCTCCGTTGTCCCAGGCCCAGTCCCAGCCCGGCCCTGCGCTCCCGGCTCAGCAGCGCGCCCAGGCTGCTGCGTGGAGGCCGCCCGCGGCCCTCACTTGGCTCTGGGCTTGGGCCTGAGGCCTGCGGGAGGGACAGGAGTGACGGTGAGGAGGAGCCCCGCTGGGCAGCGCCCGGGCCCGCGGCGGGGTCCCCGGCCCCGCTCCCCAGCTGCCCTCTGTCACCACCGCCCAGGGCTGGGCCGCGTCCCGAGTCCCGGCCCTTCCCCGGCAGCGGGGCTTCCCGGGGCAGGGGCTGGCGCCCTCCCCCTCCCCCCCCCCGGTCTAGGCTGCTCTCCCCTGGGGGGGGGTCCTGTGTCCTATTCCCCGGGTCGTGCCTCAGACCCTCGCTGCCACGTCCACGCCCATCGGTCCCATGCCACCTCCTCCCCTCCTTCCTCAGCTGCTGCCTGAGGGCCCCGGTCCCCGCCCCCTGCCCCCACCCCCGCCCACCTGTCCCCCTGCCCGTCAATGCCCTGGCACTCTCTGGTCCAGGGACAGGCCTTGTGCTTGGGAGACACACGGGGGGCAGCTCGGTGAGGTCACTCAGTGAAGTGGGGGGCGGGGGGGCACCAAAAAGGAACACGTTGCTGTATTTTGCAAGTTTGGGCCGTTCCAGGGTGAAAGGCAGGGGGTGTTCATCTTAACCTCCTTGCAAATTTCCTGTCAGGTTGACGTTTTTCCAAATAAAAAGTGGGATTCTGGCCGGGATGGCTCAGTGGTTAAGCGTTGACCTATGAACCAGGAGGTCACGGTTTGCGGGCTGGATCCCCGGTAGGGGGCGTCTCTCTCATCACCGTGTTTCCATCGCTCTCTCCCTCTCCCCTCCTCTCTGACAGCAATAAAGATACGTTTTTGTTTTTATTAAAGTGGGGCTCCTGCCCTCAGCCACGGGGGCGGGGGGGGGGGAGGTGCAGCCAACCTTTGCACCCGCAATGGGGTCACGAGGTCACACCCTGGCCCCTAAGGGACTCGCTGCTCTGGGTGTGTGGCCTGGAGCCGGAGCCGAGTTGGGCAGAGGTGCGCTCGCCTCACCCTCGCCCCCTCCCCTGCTCCCGCTCCCGCTCCCTGGCACCCACTGGGCCTCACCTCTGCGCCCTGGGCCCCTCGACTGGAGGCGTGTGGGGACAGACGGCCCTGAGCTCAGGTGGGGAGGGGGCGGGGTTCCCTGCACTGGGTCCCCACCTGGCCAGGCCAGGACTCAGCAGGGACCAGCCCGACCGTGTGGCTGCATGTGGTAGCCTCTTGGGCCCGACAAAGCCCCTGCCTGTCCGGGGGGCGGGGGGGAGGGGGGAGATCTGGGGAGGCCCCTGCTCTCAGCAGACAACCGGCCTCCAGGGAGGGGGTGCCGCAGACCCCACCGAGGTGCCTGGCAGCCTGTCCCCGTCCCGCTCTGCCTCCCTCCCCGCGGACAGGAGTGGCCAGCCCAGGGCCAAGGAGGGTGGGGTATGCCCTGCGGACGGACCCAGAGTGAAGGTGTCGCCCTGGGGGACACAGGGGGTGGGGTGGGTGTCAGTAAAGCCCAGGATTAGGTGGGTTAGGCACAGGGCAACCTCAGCCGGTTCGCCAGGCCCGGGAGGCCCCGGCGCCCCCCGCCCCCCGCCCAGGAGCCTGGCTCCCACCGGCACCCAGGAGGCCCCGCCCCCCCCGCCCTCGCGAGGCTGCGTGCCCAGCGGGCAGCTCTGAGGCCGCACCAGCCACAGCAGAGGGTTACCAGCCACGCGGCATGGCCCTGCCCTCCCGGGGACGGTGGGGTGATGCCCCCCTCAAGCGGCCCAGGCGGGGGGCGGGAGAGGGTGCTGCCGAGGGGCGAAGCGGGTTAGTTAGTGTCTGGGCGGCCGGGCAGGGCCGTCCTCGCCACCTCCACGGCCACCAGCGCCACCACCAGGGCCACCAGCGTTAGTGCGAGGCGGGCGTGGACCTACCTTACTGGATCACACAGAACCTTTTTGACTTATTATCATCAGGGTCAGGGGCAACCTCTGCTTTCAAATAAAACAAACACACTCAGCCGCCTGTCCCCCCCCGCCGGGCGCCCTGAGCGGAGCCGGGCTGCGTGGGCGCTGAGCTGCGGCGTGGCTGCGCCCCGCCCCCCGCCGGGCAGCCTCCCTGGCGGGCGGTGTGGCAGGGCTCAGCGGGTTAGGGTGCAGCGAGCAGGCGGTGCCCCACACCTGCCCCTCCCGGGGCGGAGGCGCCGCTGACCCCTCACCTGCAGGGCTCGGGGGCCTGGGCATCCCCCATCTCGGGGGCAGGGGGACCTCCGGCTGCAGGGAGAGGCCGGGTCCGGGCATGAATGGGTCAGCGGACCCCACGCCGGAGCCCGGAGCCCGGAGCCCCGTGGACCCACCCACCCGGTCCTGCTCAGGGACAAGATGGAGGCCCCCCCTCACCTTCCTGAGTCCGAGTCGGGCGCTTCTTCCTCCGCCTGCCCGTCCCCTTCGCGGCCCGGCCCTGGGCCCTGGGGAGGGTGCCGGACCCCGAGGAGTCGGCCACCGAGTCCTCGGAGAAGGACCTGTCCAGGGACGTGTCCAGCGCGGAATCTGGGGCGGCGTCCTCCCGGTCCCCGTCCCCGCCGGGCGCTGTGGCGGGAGGGCTGCCTCCTCCGCCGAGGGCAGCCGTGGCCGCCGGCCCCGCTCCTGTGCTGTCAGCTTCGGCCCTGCTGACGCCCCGGGGGGCTGTGGGGGCCTCAGGGGGCTTCTCGCTGGAGAACGGGAGGGGCTCCAGGGCCCGCGTGTCCCCCAGCACCACGGGCCAGGCCGCTGCCGGGGGCGGGGAGCTCAGGGGGTCCTCTGTGGGCAGGACATCGCTGGCGTCCACGTACCAGGAGGACCGCCTCTCCCGGGGCCCGGGGCCGGCCTCCTCCGCCGGGTCTGCAGGGGGCCGCGGGCTGGGGGCCGTGGCGTCCGCGAGGTCCCAGTCCTGGGGCGGCCTGGCTGCCACCACGTCGAGACCAGGCCTGGAGGCCGAGCTGCTGGTGCCGCCCCTGGGGCCTCCTGGGGGGCCGCTGGAGGCCACTGTGGACGGAGCACGTGTAGGCGGAGGGCAGGGCGCGCCCAGCGTCCTGAGGGCACCCTCCTCGGGAACAGTCTGAGCGGGGTGGGGGGGGGCCCTCCAGCTCAGCTTCCCTGGTGGCCTCCAAGCCTGGGCCCCACAGGGCAGGCCCGGCCTCAGCGTCCTCGGCCTGTCCACAGGGCATCTGCCCATGGGCCCGCGGCCCCGTCTCTCCTGCCCACCCCGGGGGCTGGGCAAGTGGCCTCTAGCCCCGCCTCCCGGCCCTCCCCTTCTCAGGGCGGCCAGGGGAGAGAAGGGCTCCCTCGTGAGGTCAGGGTGGGCTCCCCGGAGGAAGGGAGTGCTGGAAGCCAGTTCCAGCATGTCATCATTACAAGAGTTTCATCAAAAAAAAAAAAAAAAGAGTTTCATCAAAAGGTTGATGGAACTTGGGGGCTCAACAAGGGCTGAGTCACATATGTTATCGCCTGTTGGAGTGGCTGGAAGGCACTTCCCCCAAACCTGAATAGGATGAGTGTTTGCTGCCAGACAGCTCAGGGCAGCTCAATCTGCATGTTATTGCCTCCTGTCGGCCAAACACCTGAACGGCTGTAGGCTGTTCCCCAATCTGACAATGCTCTGTACCCTACCCTTTGAAGTGTATTGTCTCCACCTTGCCTTAGGACAAATTGTGTTAATAAAAAGCAAGGGTCCTGAGACAAGGAGGAACTTTAGCTCCTTTAACTGAAGCTCCTCTGACCCCCTAATGCCTTTCAAAACTACCTTCGTCTTTGGACTCTTATTGAATCTACGCACAGCCTTTCTCCAGAACGCTGAACCCTTTGTGATGCTGGAACAAGAACCCCGGCAAGGGAGGCGTGGGCCGAAGAATGGCACAGGCAGGGATGGCGGGAAGCAAGCAGAAGAGGGAGGCGAGGGTCTCACCAGGCGCGGTGTCCCGCGGGGGGCCTGCAGCGGCCGCCCGGCTGCCCCCGTCCCCGTCGCCGCGGCCGCGCGCCGTCTTCCGCAGCTGGAAGCCCTTCCTGATGTCGGCCAGCAGCGCGTCGATGACACACACCTCCTCCTGCTTCTTGACGCCCTTCCTGACTGAGAACCCAGGACCCTCAGGCACGGGCTCGCAGGGCCAGAGCCCACCCGGGGCCGCGGAGACGCCACGGCGGTTGGAGGAAGGAGGGTTCTCCATCCCAGCCCCGCGCCCGCCCGGCCTCACCAGGCTTCCCGTCCTCGCCCCTCGGCCTCCGCGCCTCCTCCTCCGCCAGCTGCCGCTTCCTCCTCTCGGCCTTGGCCGCCTGCTCCTGCCGGTCCTTGTTCTCCTGCGGGGCAGACACGGAGCCCGTGACCCCCCCACCCCACCCATCACCCCACAGGCCCTTCCGGCGGCCGCAGGGGCGGGCCCACCTTCAGGGCGCGGAGGAAGAGGTCCCGGAAGGTCTTCATGGTGCTGAACGTGTCCTCCAGGCTCAGCTGCTGGGCGTCCTCGCACAGGTAGCTGGCCAACGCCAGCCTCTTCTGCTCCACGGCCTCGAACACCTGCTCCAGCGCCTGGGAGGCCTCGACGCTGGCCTGGGGCACGGGCACCGCACCGTCAGGGCCTGGGAGGCCCACGGCGGGCGGCCCGCTGGCACAGGGCGGCGGCCCGGCCCGTGGCTGCGGGCGGGTGAGGGCCAGGCCTGCAGACAGCGTCCCTGTGCGGGACCGGGGCTCTGGGTGCTGGGCCTGGGGTCCAGGGGCGCTCCTCGCAGGACCCCCTCTGGGACCAGGACCTGCTGCAGGGTCCCCCCCCACTGCCCCCTCCCCTGGGCCTCTCCTCCCCCCGCCCTTCACCTGCCCCGCCCGGCCTCTCCTCTCCCTAAGGCACCCAGGCGGGCAGACAGCCGACATGAGGGCTGCCGCCCCAGACCACACTCAGCGAAGCCGGAGCCCCTCCCGCCGGCCGCGCACTTGCCTGCAGGCGCTGGGCGTACTGCTCCCGCACCTCGGGCTCCGCGGCCGCCACCTTCCGCTCCATCTCCAGCAGCCGCTTCAGGTTGCCGCTGGACTCGGAGCGGATGATCTCAAGGTTGATCCTGAAAGGCCGGGCGGGGTCAGGTGACAGCCGATGCCCGGCCTCGTTGGACCGAGGGGCCCTCGCCCTGCACCCCGAGGCTGCCAGAGGCACGTCGGAGCTCTGGGCCGGCCGGGCGGGCGGGCGGGCGGGGCGCCGGCCACAGCAGGTGCTGGGCTGCAGGCTGGGACAGCAGTGGGCGTGGAGCTGGACAGCCCACTGCTCCCAGAGCTGCCCCTGCAGGCGGTGGGACCCCACAAATGCACCCCCCGTCCTGGCCCCGTCTGGATGGTGGTGGCGGCAGGGATGCGGGCCGCTCAGGGGTAGCCTTCGGAGAGCTTCGTGAGCCTGGCCTCCAGCGTGAGCGTGGCCGGTCATTCCCTGCCTCTCCCAGGCCTCAGTTTCCCTCTAGGTCACGGGGGACAGGCGTGGGGGGCAGCCGTTCCTGGGGGCCCCGGGTGGTACTGCAGCCTGCGACCGGCCTGGTCCAGCCCCTCACTGGTGGGGACGGGCAGGGCCGGGCTCGCGAGCGGCGCGGGGCGGAAGGCACCTACCCTGCCGCCTGGGCGGGCTGCTCCAGGTCTCGGGGCAGCTGCAGGAGCTCCGGGTGGCTCTTCTCCACCTCCTGCAACAGCGGGTCCGGGTCCAGGGAGGTGGCCGTGGCCGCCCGGCCCTGGGGGTGCCCGCACCCAGGCCTCCCTACCCTTCCCCTGGGCCTGGACCTCGGGGACCGGAGGAGGGGGCGGGCCGGGGCAGCGAGGGGTGCGGCCCCTCCTGAGGCCCAGGACGCCCGCGCCCACCTCCAGCACGTGGTGCAGCAGCGTCACGCGGCTCTGCTGGGACTTGGTCTCCGTGAGCTTCAGCAGCGTGCTGATCTTGAAGCCGTCGGCGTTCCCAGTGTGGCTGCCCTGGAGGGAGGAAGAGGGGTGAGTCTCCCTGCCTCCCGGCGGGGCGGGGCGGGGCGGGGCAGGGTGGGGCGGGGCGGGGGGGGGGCAGCGCTCACGTAGTTGAGGAAGTTCCCGATCCTCAGGATCAGCTGGCAGAAGACGGGCAGCAGGCGGCTGGAGAGCAGGCCTGGGGAGAGGGGGGGCTCAGGGAGGTGCGGGCTCGGGAGGTGGGTCCCCTGGTGCTCGCCCGCCTGCACCCCACAGCCCACAGCCGGGGGTGGGACGCGGAGCGGAACCTTCCAGAACCTCTGGCTTCCCTAGTTCTCAGCAAACCATGGGGGGGGGGGGGGGCTCCAGAGGGTGTCCCTTCTGCCCTGTCCCCAAGATGGCGTGGGCGCCCACTGCTGTGTCCCAGCAGGGTGAGCGGCACCCGGGGCCAGGGCTGCAGCGGGTCCGCGCCGGCTCCTCACTCAGAGGGTGGTGTGTGCACGTGTGCACGTGTGTGTGTGTGTGTGTAAGTCTGCATGCACACACCTGTGTCTGCATGTGTGAGTGTGCGTGCACATGCATGTACCTGTGCGTGCCCGCGTGTACACGCAGAGTCTGCCTCAGAGCGGGAGGGGGGTGGTCTGTGACATGAGGAGGCTCAGCACCCACGGGCGCCCTCAGGGACAGTCTGGATGTTGGGGTGCAGGGGCTGGTGGCCCCGCCTGTGGGGCCCCCCCGGGCTCCGGGCCACTCACTCTCGCAGGCGCTGAGCATCAGCTGGGCCTTGGGCCGCACCATGTCCAGCACCACGGCCGTGCCCTCACACAGCAGCATGCACTCCACCCGCAGCTGGTAGCTGGGGGCAGAGCGGGCGGTCAGGGCCCGGCCTGGCACACCCCTGCCCCGGCCCGCAGTGCGGGGGCACAGAGCTGGGGTCCCCCGCCCGCCCCTGCTCCAGGTCACACTCGGCCGGGCCTCAGCAGGTCCGGGCGGGGCCCAGGAAGGGGCTGTCAGACCAGCACCCTGGGGCACCCCTCCTCTTAGAATGGCTGGGGTCTCTCAGGGAGGCCACGAGGGCCCTGCCTCCCCCCGCCCCGCGCTGCTGAGCCCTCAGGTCCCCTGGAGGCCCCATGCCGGGTGCAGGAGGGAGGTGGGCATGGAGCCCGGGCTGGGCCCAGCTCACCAGGGGATGCCCAGCAGCAGGAGGTAGAACTGATCGGCGCTGGCCAGCTTGGCGCGGTCCTCCGTGAAGGAGCGCAGGTTTTCGATCTGCGGGGAGGCCCACGCGTGGGTGTGACGGCCAGTGCGGCCGGCCGCCCCCTCCCAGCAGCCCCCGTAGGCGCCGCCCCCCGACCTCGTGCTTCTCGGGAAGGAGTTTGAGGAGCTGCTTGAGCACCTCCACGTCAAACTTGGCCGTGTTCCCCGCTCGGATCATGGCGGCGACCTCCTCGTTGGAGCTGGAGGGCGAGAGGACGGGCGGGGGCGGGGGGGGGACGGGGGTTGGAGGTGGAAGAGAGACCCTGCCAGGCAGGTGGGGGCAGCCCTCGGCCCAGGACACCTCTGGTCACACCCGTGAGGTCGGGGCACAGAGAAGGTGAGCCACCCGCCCGGTCACACAGCAGGAGGCTGGGGCTGAATGGCCCGCCCCCGCCGGAGCGCCCTGGGCCTCCCCTCCGGGCGGCTGCTCAGGACCCAGGGGACGGCCCGCGGGCTCCTGCAGGGAGGAACTGGGGGCGGGCAGGGCTTCTGGGTCTTCCCCAGGGAGCCTGGACTGGGGTCCCCCGGGCCCCAGCTGGGGCAGTCTGGCTATCACCCCACTGTCTGGCCGGAGCCGGGATGTGCACCGCCCAGGGCGGCCTGCAGAGGGCACTGCTGAGCCCAAGCTGAACCGCGGGGGAGGCTGGGCCCGGCCAGGAGGGGGCGGCCCTGAGCTCACCACTTGAACTGCTTCAGGAAGATGTTGAGGTTCAGGCTCTTCTTGGAGTCCAGGAAGGTGATCTGGAAAGCACCCCACCCGTCAGCTGGTCCCCGAGGGCAGCGGGGGCAGAAGGGGGCCCTCCCGGATCCCAGGCCCAGGCCCCACCTCCTTGGGCTCCTTCCTGGCCGGGGCCGCCGCCGGCTCCCTGGGCTTGGCCACGGGGAAGGAGAAGAGCTGCTCGATGCTGGAGAAGTCGGGTTCCACCTCGGCGCCCAGGCTGCCCAGCGCGGCCCACATGGAGCTGTGCTCTGCGGGGGAGGCCCGTCAGCTCCCGCCAGGCCTCACCGCCCAGGCGGCAGGCGGCCCGACCGAGCCGACCTTGGCTGTGACCTCTGAGCACACAGCACCCGGCCCCCAGGGTGACGGGCACCCAGGGGCCTGAGCAGGGCAGGGCTGTGGCATCAGACACACCGGCTTCGAAGGTACAGCTGACCTCTGACCTGCTCCTGCCCCCCGCCCGCCCTGGACCCCACAGGGGCTGAGCCCAGAGCGGGGGCAGACTGCGTGGCCCGGGGCCCGGACAGGAGCACCCGGGCCACAAGTACCCCTGCTCCCCTGCCAGCGGCCCCCCCCCCCCGCCCAGGAGGGAAGCCCCTGTGGGACCCGGGTCCTCACCTTGTGCCACGTGGGACGGCAGCTTCTGCCAGTTCAGCTTCTTCATGCGCAGCGTCGGGGGGTTGACCTGCCGGTGGCTGGGGACCCGGGCGGAGCCCAGGCTGTGGTCCACGTGGGCCACAATGACTTCCTCCCTGCCGCCTAGGGCAGGGGGCGCAGCGAAGCCCGGCAGGGGCGGGGGCGGGGGCGGGCACCCCATGCCCGGGGGTGGTGGGGGTGCGGGGGGTAGGGTCCCACTCAGGCCAGGCAATGGGGGGGGTGGAGGGGGTGAGGGGAACGAGGTCCCCAGGCCTGGCAGGGGTGGGGGTGGTGGAGGGGGAGGTGGGGGTGGGGGGAATGAGGTCGCTGGACCTGGCAGGGGTGGAGGTGGGGGTGGGGGAGGGGGGAATGAGGTCGCTGGACCTGGCAGGGGTGGGGGTGGGGGTGGGGGAGGGGGCGGGGCGGTGGAGCTGGGGGAGCTGGGGGAGCTGGGTGCCGGCAGGGGCGGGGTGGGCATCAGCTGTTCCAGGGCCGCTGTCTGCTCGCTGCTCGAACTCTGGACGCTGACGGCCCGCAGGCCAGCGAGGGTCATTGCTGGCTGCTGGCCCTCCACTCCCGCCTTCGGGGCGCCCGTGTTTTGGGGGGAGCTGCCCCTCCGGCTCTGGCCTAGGTTGGCCTGGACACTCTTGTGGGCCTTGTCCAGGGAGCTCGGGCAGGGCCGCCTCTTGACGGACACGAGCCGCTCGACCATCTCGTCCAGGGTGCATTCCTGGGCTGCGGTGGGGACCGCTGGGTCAGCGGGGGCAGGTAGAGGCCGACGGAAAGGCGTGGCCCCCTCCCTCGGGCAGGTTGCAGGTCAGGGGTCAAGGATGGGCACCCCCACGATCTAAGACCCCCGTGTGTGCCCACCAGGCGGGCAGGAAGGCAGCGTGGGCAGCCGCTCACCGTCGCTGGCCAGGAGCACGGCCCGGTTCACCAGGCGCTCCAGCGCCTCCCAGAGCAGCTGGCTGGAGCGCAGCCCGGGGTCCAGGAGCAGGAGGCCCTGCAGCACGGACAGCAGCTGGGCGGACGCCGGGGAGCGGCTCACCTGGCGGGCAGAGTGCGGTCAGCGGCCACGCCCTCCAGGGCGGCTCACCACCCGACCTCGGTTTGCCGGAAGCGTGCACCCCAGGACGGTCGGTGCCTCACGGGGGCCCAGGGCACGAGCCTGCGGCAGGTTCCGGCGGGGCACCTGGGCCGGACAGCTCTCTGGGTTGGGCTGCGCTGTGCATTGTGGGACGTTTAGCAGCATCCCTGCCCACGTGGGACAACCCAAAGTCTCCAGATGTTTCTGGCGGCCGCGGGGGACACGGGCCTGGTCTGAGGACCATGGGCGGCAGTGAAGGACGGTGACCCGCCAGGGAGGCCTGAGCTGGGCCGGAACTCTGCCTCCTGGGTCTGAAGCGCCCTCTGGCCCTCCTGGTGGCAGCCTGCTGGGCCAGGACCACACAGCCTCCCCTGGCAGCCCTGGCCTCGGCCCCCTGCGGGGGCCCACCTTGTGGAACAGGGACGCGAAGACCTCCTGGTGGCTGCTCATGTCGACGCCCCCGCACGCCTGCAGCAGCTCCTCCTCGTCCTCCGCCTTGGCCTCCTCGAAGGCCTCGAGCTGGATCAGCACGTCGGCGTCCTCCAGGTCCCTGTGCGGGGGGCCGGGGGGCTGAGCCAGAGCCCCCCCAGCCGCCCCCACGCGGGACGACAACCCCGAGCCGGGCCAGGGCCACAGCAGCCGGGGCCGCTGGTCTGTGGGGCTGGGCCGCACGGTCAGGGGCAGAGGCTCCTGGGCGGGAGCTGGAGGTCAGGAACCAGACCTCACCTGAGGGGGAGGGGTGGTCTCTGTGGGGGGTGGGGCTTCTGCCAGAGCAGGGGGAGCTTGATTGTTCACTGGGCCCAGGACCTGCCAGTCATCTTAGTCTGGCCAATGAGCTGTGCCTTCAGCGGCAGGGCAGGCCCTCTCAGCTCCCCCAAGACCTTTCCTGGGGGCCAGTTCAGCACCAGTCACACCAGCCTCGCCTCTTTCTCCTGGGGTCCCCCCACCCAAAGCCGACACCCCGGGGAGTGGTCCCGACGAGGCCTCGGGTGGAGGTTCTCAGCTCTGTGGGTTCCCAGGTGCCCAGTTAAAACGGAATTTCAGAGAAACAGTGAATGGCCCAGCCTGCGTGGCTCAGGGGTTGAGGGTTGACCTATGAACCAGGAGGTCACGGTTCGATCCCCGGTCAGGGCACATGCCCGGGTGGCAGGCTCGATCCCCAGTAGGGGGCGTGCAGGAGGCAGCCGATCCATGATTCTCTCTCTTCATTGATGTTTCTCTCCCTCTCCCTTCCTCTCTGAAATCAATAAAAAATATATATATAAAAGAGAGAAACAATGAGTGGTTTTCAGCATAAGTAGGCCCCATGCACCAGCTGGGACATGCTTACGCTACAGCAACACTGTCGGTCTGAGGCCAGTTTAACGGGTGTCCTGTCTGCATGTGGCAGCCCTGGCTCCAGGGCAGGGGGGAACGGCTGGGCTCTCGCTGGGACCCGGGCCCCCTGCCCCCCGGAGGCGCTGTGTGGGAGCCAGGGGGAGGCAGGGCAGGAGCCGCAGCCGGGGACTCACCGGAGCCGTGTCAGGACGTCCAGCAGCTGCAGCCCTGGGGAGGGACGGAGGGTCAGCGGTCCCTCCCGACACCCCAGCACCAGCGTGGAGTGGGAGGTCCCTGCCATCCCCACAGGGCGCCCCGGACAGGAAGCTCAGAGGGAGACTTCTCGGGGGACACTCGGTGGTGACTGTCCAGGGGTCCCTGTCACCACTGGGCCGGGGTCCGGACCCTGCCTCCCACCGAGAGCCGCCCGGGCTAAGGTCCAGGGACCCGAGGCCCCTGTCCGCGAAGGGAGCAGCTGGGGGGTCCAGGGCCCGAAACGGAGCCTCCCTCAGGGGCCCGGTGGGGGTCGGGGCGCGGGGGCATCTCCCGGGCGCAGCGCAGGCGGCTGACCGATGAACTCGCCGCGCAGCTGGGTGCGGGCACGCAGGTCCTCGGGGCCCAGGATGATGGCGTTGACCACGCTGAGCAGGGTGGCCACGTAGGGCAGGTTGTCGCTGCCGGACAGCTCCGTCATGATGACGCTGAAGCGGTACTGCTGGCTGCACACCGTCTGGGGGGGGCGGGGGGTCAGCCTGCGCCCAGGCCCTGCCCCAGCCCCGCCCGCCTGCCCGCCCCTCACCTTGTAGTGGTCCAGGGCGTCCAGGGCCAGGGCGTGGCCCTCCGGCGAGTAGATGCACAGGGCGGCCAGCAGCTCAAACACCTGCTTCTTGACCATCACGTTGGATGTGTCCAGAGCTGCCGAGGGCCGGAGCGGGGGGAAGGGGGTGTCTCAGTGGGGGACCCAGGCATCCAGGCCAGGCCTCCCCCTCGGTCCTTCCCTGACCTGTGCCTGCCTCCGCCCAGGACTGCCACACTTCAGCCAGGAACGCAGGGCAGCAGGCAGACACCAGGGGGCGCTCTGCACCCACCCACCGCCCACAGGGTCTTCTCCAAACTCCTCCACCTGCCTCCCGCCTCATCCCCTGAGCCTGGAAAGTTCTGGGGTGCCCCTTGCCTGGCCCGGCTGAGAGCACGTCACAGAGGACTCTACATGCAGTCGGGCATCAGACAAGAATGAGGTGACCGCCATCCCACTCACCCACACAGGCACCCGCCCGTCACTGCCCCCCGGAGCCCCAAGCAGGAGGGACTCGGTCACTCCCATGGAGCAGGCCGGGGGGCCAGGGACACAGTGACCTCGGGGTCTCCCGAGGCTGAGGTCGGCCTCTGAGACTGACGAGGAGGTGCCGTGAGCTGGGACTCACAGGGGAGCAGGGCTGTGCAGACACAGCAGAGAGCAGCCTGCTGTGGAGGTGGGGCCCGGGGTCCCATTCAAGAAGCCCCCCGAGTGCAGGGGCCGGGGGTGGACAATGCCGTCAGCAGGTGCCGGCCAGACCTGAAGGGCTCGGCGGGCTAGGGTTGGGGCTCAGAGCCCGGTGGAGTGCAGCCACTCGGGTGGACTTTTGTTTTTGACCCGTGACCACCGCCGTGTGTGTGTGGGGAGTGGAGCCTGAACCAGCAGCAGGCCGGGTGGAGAATTGGGGCAAAGCCATAACACAGGGGGGGCAACTAGGTGCGGCTGGTGGAGGGACCAGGGCTCCAAGGTGACCTGGCAGGGGGTGTGTGGGGGGTGTGTCTCAGACTTGGGGCAAACGGGGAAACTGGCCCCTCCTCCAGGAAGCCCTCCCTGCCTGCCCAGCCCCACTGTCTCCTCCTGGGCGCCCAGCCTCCCCCCCCCCCGCCCCCACCTGGCATGGCGGCGAGCCTCACACTGAGCAGCTAAGGCCTGCCTTGCTGCCTGGGCCCGCCGCCCCGGCGCCCAGCACGGCTCACCCTGGGAGAGCTGGCGCACGTAGGCCTGGTTGCTGAGGATGTACTCGATGCCCGGCGGCGAGTTCATGACGGCGCGCACGCAGCTGACGCAGGTGAGCTGCAGCAGGGCGTCGGCGATGCGGGCCACGCCGCGGCCCGACAGGCGCGCCAGGGCCTCGAGCAGCAGGTCCAGGCCGCTCTGCTCCAGGAACTGCACCATCCAGCCGCCGTCGCTGCCCTCCAGCCGCTTGCGCAGGCCCGAGTAGTTGACCACCGAGGGCATCTGCAGCAGCCGGATGCAGAGCTCGGGGTCCGCGTTCTCCAGGTTGGCCTCCGTGGGGTCGGCGTCCTGCGGCCCCAGCTTCTCCTTCAGCGCCGCCCACTTGCGCTGCGCGCCCTCCTTCACCGACATCTTGCCGAACTGCGGGGCCAGAGGGGGGGGGGGGTCAGCCAGGGCGGCGTCCTCCGCCTGGTACCCCTGCCCACTAAACGGGCTCCAGCGCTGCCCGGTGGCACCCCGCAGCACACGGTGCAGGCTCCCTGCGCCCGCGCTCCTGCACCCACCCTGACTGAGTCGCCATAGTAACCAGAGGCAGCAGGATGCCCTGCTGCGTGCACCCCGACCCCACCGCCACCCCAGGCAGCCCCACGCGGACCGGGGTGACAAGGGACGCCCTGATATCCCCCGGGTGCGGCCCCGGCACGCCAGGCTGCCCGCAGCGCGTGAGTGGGCCCGGGGGGCCGACTCGAGGGGCATGCCCAACGCCCATCGGTTCTGGGCAGGACCAGGGCCCCGCGGGGCGCAGCCTGCCAGGCCCTGGTCCTGCGGGCCTGTGTGCCACCTGCGAGCGGGCGGAGGAGCGGGCGCCCCAGGCCCTCGGCTCGCGGAGGTCTACCCGGGTCCGCTGCCACAGCTGTGACCCTGCCCAGCCCGTGCCTCTGTGCCATCGCTCCACCCGCCCCTCCCTGGTGCCCTTGGCAGTGACGCTGTCCTCAGCCACAGCCCCTGGGGACGGCCCGAAGGCAGGGGGGGCCTGCTCTCCTGCAGCCATGTATGGCTCGGTCGTATATTTAGCGGCCGAGGAGGGCCGTGTGGAGCCGCTCGGAGAAGCCCGAGGGACGGCATGGCCTCGGCACTGCCCACCCCCAGCCCTCAGCCTCCCCCCACCCTGAGGCAGGAGTGTACCCCCCACTCTACAGGAGGGGGCACCCAGAGAAGCCAGGCCATGTGCCCACCGCCCCAGAGCTGGAAATGGCAGAGCCAGGCGAGCCTGGACCCCAGGGGGCCCCGGAGCAGCCGGCCTCCGGGCTCCACAGCGGCTGCACCGGGGAGAGGGGAGAGCAGGGGCCGACCGAGGTCAGGCAGGGCAGCGAGGCTGAGCCGGGACGGGAGCCCAGCGGCCTGCCCCTCCTGGAGGCCCCGCGCCCTCTGCCTGGTGAGGGTGGGGTGTCCTCCCTCGGGCTCCCGGAGCCCACCCCGGGGCCTGCTGGGAGCACGGAGCACCGCCCGCGGACCCGGATCTCAGCAGTCCCTCCCGTTCACCGTGGTCCTCCGGGAGGCAGCCCCGCCTCCTCCCCCCTGGCCAACTGCCCTTCGGGGCCCCGGGTCCGCCCGGGAGGCGGCCTGGCTGACCTGCGTGGGCGCCCGGCCCTGGCCCTTGCCGGCAGACTTTGGCCAAGTCCCTGCCCCATCGGAGCCTCAGTTTCCTCCCCTGCGCCTCTGGCACCAGCCCGCTGGAAGCATCCGACAGGCAGCAAAGGGGGTGTTGGGGTGCTCACAACACAACCCCCCCCAGGCCCAGCCCTGTGGGCCCCGCACCGTCCACTCACCCAGACGCGCAAGGCCTTCCGGCTGCCTCTGCCCACCCATCCCAGGCCCGGCCGCGGGCTGCCCCGCTCGCTGTCCTGGCTCCTCATCGCCGCAGCCCGGGGCCCCAGCGTGCACACGGCCACCCCCTGGGGTGCTGCTGCTTAAAGAGGCGCCCAAAACCGGCCCTCCCCTCCCGGCTCCCATTGGCCCGCGTCCCTGCTTCTCTGGCACAGGCTGAGTGGACAGAGAACGCTCCCAGGCCAGCTCTGGCCTCCCGAGTGACCGCCGCCAAGAGCCCCAGGGTCCCTGGATGCAGGAAAGCCGGCAGCCAGCGTCGCCTGGACCCGCCCCCCAGCCCTGCCCAGTGCCCTTGTCCCCGGCCCTGCCCACTCCCCGGAAAGACCCCACTTGGGGTCCCTTTGGTCTGCGGGGGGGAGGGGGGGAGGTGACTGATCCCATCTGCCCATGAAGACCCTCTGCTCTGCGTCTGGGGCCGACTGCACAGCTGCCCAAGCCCATCGGACACCGCGGGGCGGGGAGCGAGCTGGGCTCCGCTGGGCTCCGCTGGCCGGGGCCTGGTGTGGACGGTGTCCAGACAGGTCAGTGAGCTCCTGGGACCCCGGGTGGGAGGGGGCAGCCTTTCTCCCACGGGGATGCCCACCGGCAGGTCCCGGGCAGAGCACGCCTCCCTAGAAGCATCCGCCGGTTTCCAGGAGGAGAGACTGAGCCGGAGGTGGACGAGGCCAGGCCCCATGCACAGATAGTGCTCTGACCCGCGGCCGCCAGGAAGCGGCCTCCATCGGCAGGAACCAGCCCAGGAAGCAGCGCTCCAGGGGGCCTGCAGGAAGTCAGACCTCCGGCTCCAGGGCAACACCCTGGCTGATGGGTGACTGACGGGGCTTCCGGAGTTCTGCCCCCCTTCCAGCTCAGGACCCCCAGGGACAGCCACATGTGCTCCCCAAACTGCCACACGGGACACCCCAGCCCCTCAGGGCACCCCTCTTGTTTCTATATTTTAACCTATCCACGTGCATAATGTAACGTGTACAGATATTACATGCATGTTATTGCATGTACACAGTAACAATTAACACACACACACACACACACACACACACACACACACTACTACTACAGAGCCCTCTCCCTCTCCTGCCTGCGCTGGAGGCCGACTCCCGGCCGCAGCAGCTGGGGATCTGGGTGGCAGGGGGCCCAGGCCTCGCACCCCAAGGCACTGCTGGTGCTGCTCTGGGGGGCGGGGGGGGGGGGGGCCGGGCTGGGGAACGCCCTTCCTGACACGGCCCCGCCCTGGAGGCAGCTCCTCGGAGGAGGGCTCATTCCTGGGCTCACTGGCGAGGCCGGAAGGGACAACTCGCTCCCCCTCTGCAAACGGACAGCGAGGGTCCCCGAGGGTGTTCGGCGGAGACACGGACCGGGTGGACGAGGGTGCTCAGCGCGGCGATAGGCCTGCGGGCTGGGCCTCCACCCTCTCCCCGGCCCGCCCCTGCCCGCGGGCTGTGTCCGGCTCCCAGCCGGGCCTGGCGCCCAGACGGCGGGCCTCCGGGACTTTCCCGGCTCCCGCTCACGCGGCGGGGCGGGGCCTCCCGGGGCGGGGCGTGGTCTCCCGGGACGGGGCGGGGCCTCCCGGGGCGGGGCGGGGCCTCCCGGGGCGGGGCGGGGCCTCCCGGGGGCGGGGCGGGGCCTCCCGGGGGCGGGGCGGGGCCTCCCGGGGCGGGGCGGGGCCTCCCGGGGAGGGGCGGGGCCAGCTCAGGAATGCGCGCTGTTCTCAGGGCTCCCGCGGGCCGGGGCGGGGCCTGCGCAGGAATTCGCCTTCCCGAGCCCTGGGCGGCCAGCACGCCGGCTGAAGCAGGTGGAGCAGGGCCATCCGGGCCATCGGGGCTCCCAGCACCCCGAGGCGCAGGCCCGCTGGCAGGTCAGGGGCGCTGCAGTGCCCCCTCTTGCCCGCTAGGCAGGGCACCCCGCCCCCCGCCCCCGTGGAACTTCGGGGGGACGTTGTAGATGGAGCCTGTGAGGCTGAGCTGAGTGGGATGGCTCCCCTTTTTCTACCAATAACGTGGGGTCACCCCTGGGGTGGGGTCGTGCCTCCCTTCGGCCGGGGGCTCCTGAAGGCAGGGCCTCCCTCCGGGCTGTGCCGGGTCACCCGCTGGCCGGGCTGTCCTGCGGCCGGGCCGAGTGCCCCAGAACCGGACAGAGGCTGAGCCTGGAGCAGGCGGCACAGGACACTGGCCCGTGGGCCTCCTGGCCGCCTCCTGGGACACAGGCTGGCGTGGCGATGCGGGCACCTCCGTCTGGGCGCCCATATGCCTGGGCAGCTGCGGGGACTCCCGGGAAGCCAGAGGGCGCCGCCCTGCCTGGTGGTTGTCAGGCTGAGTGTGTGTGTGGGGAGCGGGGGGGGGGGGGGGGGGGGGGGAGATACAGGGTCAAAGCTGGGCCCCCCACCCCAGACTTCAGAGACCAGCTACCCGGGCCCTGCTGTGCAGATGGAGAAACTGAGCCACGGGGTGAGCCTCTGAGGCTGGCATCGGGCATGGAGCTGTGTCCGGGGCACAGGCCTACCTTGCTGTGGGCCGCCTGGTGGGATGGGGAAGCCGCCTCAGGGCCAGAGGTTGGCCTCTGGGGAGGGGGGTGTTGCCTCTGTTCCTGGATCCCTGCCAGCGTTGGCCGAGGGGCTCAGGGGCCGGGGCGGGGGGGGGGGGGGGTACAGGGCCGGCTGGGGCCTGGGCACCGGTGAGGGAGGGGGCTGCGGGGTGGGAGGCAGCCTCAGGGTGGCCCTGCCAGCGCGCTCACAGGACTGGGCGCCTCCAGGCCCTGGGCCAGCGGGCGGGCGGGCGCAGCGCGAACCTGTCTTCCCCGGGGTGGGCGGGCAGATGGCAGGCGCGGGATTCCGGAACGGGGAGCAGGGGCTGCCACTCTATTTTTAGCTCCTCCAGGAACCCAAATTTTCCCACTGCCTGGCAACCCTCGGATTTCGTTCCTGGAAGCTCTTCGCGCTCGGGGGCAGCCCCGGCCGGGGCTGAGACGGCCTCACCACGACCCCGTTTCCCTCCTCCCGCCGTCCCGGCTCCTGAGCCTCGGCACCCGTGTCATCTCCCCGACCAGGCCGGAGCCCTGGCGAGCCCTCACCGACCGTGGGTCACCTGAGAGGCTCATCCCAGGTGGGGGTCCTGGGCGCCATGCCCAGTTACCACGGAGATGAGGAGCAGGGCACGAGCTGGGCACCGCACGTGGGGACTAGGACATGTCACACACACACACACACACACACACACACACACACACACACACGAATACTAACCGAGGTTGCATCGGGTGAACATGGTCGCTTTCAGAATTAGAACGAGAGAGAAGACAGAGCGAAGAGGACCCACACATCTCCCGGGCGGCTGCCCCCGCTCAGGGAGCAAGCGAGGAGCCAGGAGCGGGGTCTCCATGGCACAGACAGGGAGCCGGGCAGGGGGAGGGGCTGGCGGGGCTGGGGCATGAGCCAGGCCAGGGCTTGGCCCACTGTGACCCCAGGATCTGGGAGCAGGTCAGACACGCTGTGCCCAGGCCTGGCCCGGCCACGTCCTCCACGCACCCCACCCGCCCGGGTCAGGGGAGAAGCAGCTGGAAGGCACAGAGGTGGGCAAAGGATGTGGGCAAACAGGACACGGCACTGGAGGGGGGCGGCGCCGCCTGGGGCCTGCCCGCAGGGGTCCTCCCGGTGCCGCCTGGGCCGGCGCGGTTCCCTGGGAAACGCCCGCGGGGAGAGGACAGGAAGGGCGGAGGCGCCCTCGCCAGGAAGCTCGGCTTTCGCTTCCACCTGCGCTGAGGGCTGGCAGCGACCTCTGCCCTCGCCTCCCGCCGTCACCGAGGGGCCCGGGCCTCCCAGCTGCACAGGAGCAGGGCAGGGGCGAGTTCCTGAGGGCCTGGCACCTCCGACGCCTTGGGGCAGAGCCTGGCAGCCCCAGCCTGGGCGCGGCCCGGGGCCAAGGATGGCAGTGCCCGCTGGCCCCGCACGGCGGAGTCAGTTCCGACCGCGGGCACTGGAGGGAGTGATGTGTGCAGAGCCGGGGCTCGGGGCGGGCAGGGCCAGGGCCTGGCGGGCCCACCCTGGTCACGTCTGACCCGACCTCAGCTCCCCCCGCAGGCTCCGAGGGCGCAGGGAGGGCGCTGCTGGGTTCCCTCCCCCAGGTCAGAGGCAGCTCTCAGCGCCTCGCCCAGGAGCCCGGCCTCCCTCCGGGTCCCCGCAGCCCTCAGAACAGGCCTCTCCCGGCCCCGAGGACTCAGTGCCCAGGGAGAAGGGCCGGGCCGGGACAGGCTCCTAGGTGTGTGCGGTCCAGGCCTCCGGGCGCCGGGGTGGGCCTGGCGGTCCCTGCCCCCAGCCGGTCCTGTGTCCTCCCAGCTCCAGGCTGCCTGCCCCCAGCCGGTCCTGTGTCCCCCCAGCTCCAGGCTGCCTGCCCCCAGCCGGTCCTGTGTCCCCCCTGCTCCAGGCTGCCTGCCCCCAGCCGGTCCTGTGTCCCCCCCGCTCCAGGCTGCCTGCCCCCAGCCGGTCCTGTGTCCCCCCAGCTCCAGGCGGCCTGCCCCCAGCCGGTCCTGTGTCCCCCCAGCTCCAGGCTGCCTGACCCCAGCCGGTCCTGTGTCCCCCCAGCTCCAGGCGGCCTGCCCCCAGCCGGTCCTGTGTCCCCCCCGCTCCAGGCGGCCTGCCCCCAGCCGGTCCTGTGTCCCCCCCGCTCCAGGCGGCCTGCCCCCAGCCGGTCCTGTGTCCCCCCAGCTCCAGGCGGCCTGCCCCCAGCCGGTCCTGTGTCCCCCCAGCTCCAGGCGGCCTGCCCCCAGCCGGTCCTGTGTCCCCCCGCTCCAGGCTGCCTGCCCCGAGCACAGCAAACAAAGCAGCAGACTGAGAGCGGAGGAGGGGCCTGGGCCGCACAACTGGCACTGCCAGGGGCTGTGGTCAGGGCCGGGCCCGGCCGGGGCAGCTCAGATTCTGGGTCAGACAGGCTCTGCGGGCCCTGATCCCGTCCTCCAAAGGGCATGAGCATGTGGATGCCGACCCCACCCCCGCCCCACCCCCAGGCTGCTGGGCCCACGTGGGCAGCGCCAGGAGCCTGACCCAACCGGGCCAGCAAGGTCCTTGGCATCTGGCTCGGGATGCTGGTGGCATTCCTTGCTGGGTGCCCGGCGGCGGGGGCGCAGGGGGGGGGGGAGGCAGGCCCCTTCCAGACTCACTTTCCTCATCTGTGAAATGGTCACGAGGTTCTACTGCAGGGGCCTGCGTTGGTTGAGCCCGTATCACCAGCACGGCCCCTCCCTGGCTGCTCCCCCACCTCCTCTCAAAGGGGACCCCCTGGGTCCCACGTGTGGGTGTCTGTTCTGGCCGACCTACCATGCCATCGCTCTGCCACCACCTCCACGGCCTCCCCCCCCCGCCCGCCCGCCAGGTGGGGCAGCCTAGCAGTACCAGGTGGGCAGGGTGCCCTCCAAGCGGGCAGGGTTCCATCTGAGCACCGGGCTCCCTGCTCCGGCGGCTCAGGGCTGCGCACCGGGGAGCAGCCGCCCCCACCCGGGGGAGGAGCAGCTGTCTGCCTCTGCTGCTGTGTGGGCGGCCGGGCGAGCTGTGCTTGGAGCAAAAGCAGGACGGGACGCGGATGGCGGGGGAGGCAGGCTGCACACCGAGGCCACAGCCGGGGAGCGGGGACCGGGCACAGACGGGGAGACTGAGGCTGCTCACACGCTGGCCGGGGCCCACCAGCACCTGGCAAGGGCCAAGACCAAGCCCGGGGCCGGGCGGACCCTGCCCCACGGGCCAGGTCTGCGGGGACTCCCTGTGTGTGGGGGGGACTGGCTGGGCACAGCGAGGGGCTGGCCTCAGCCCACAGCAGCCGAGGGCAGGCGCGGGGCCATGCAGGGACACCTGGCCGCCTGGCCCTCCCCTCGGACCCCTGCCCTTGGTGAGCCTCCGCACAGGGCTTCGATGTGAGGCGCTCAGCGGCGCCACTGGAAATGGGAACAGTCTGCCCCCCCCCCGCCCCCGGGCGGGTTCCCTGAGGCCTTCCCTCCACAGCCCTGGCCTCCCCGGAGCACAGGCCACGCACCCCTCCCCCCAAAGCCTCGGCCTCCCTGTGGGCTCAGCCAGGCCCAGCCTCACGGGAGCTGTTGACCCTCAGCCCACCCTCCAACCCTCCTTCCACCTGGACCCCAGGCACTACAGTGGCGACGAGGGATGGGGGGCAGCTGGGCTCCAGGTGCTCTGTCCGGCCGGCCAATTCTCCCCTGGTCCCCGGGCAAGCGCCTTCTGCCTGCCAGTGCTGCGGCTGCAAAGGCCTATGCACACAGTAGGGGCTTTATAAACGCCTCTTGCAAGACAGCGGCACTGATTCCGTAACCCGGCCCCCAGGTTACAGGTCACCCGTGAAACGTGGCCATCACCGTACCCGACCCTTGGCGGCGGGCAGGCGTGAGGGCGGGAGCCGGGCAGACTGTCAGGCAGGCCCATCCACTCCTTCCCTCTCGCTCTCCTTCAGCTCGGGCCCTGCTCCGGGCGCCGGGCGGGAACGCCGACGTGGAAGCCCGGGCTCGGGCCGAGGTGCGCCTGGCAGAGGGGCCCGCCCGAGCAGCTCCGTGAATCACACCTGGCGGGGGAGGCGCTGAGAGGACCCGCTGTGGCCCTCCCGCCCCCTCCCTGCCTGGCGGGGGAGGCAGGTGCGGTGACCGGGAGCTGCCCTCGCCCCGTGGCCTCGGGGCTGGCAGCGGGGGCAGCCATGCCCACAGACCCAGCGGCCTCAGGCTGCCCGGCGTCCGGAGGCGGCCTGGCAGGACCCCCCTTGCAGGATGAGGCTGGCGGGCGTGGGGCTCCCTCACAGGAAGCCGCATGGTGGATGCTGCTCTCACCTCCGGGGACGGGGAGCTCACCCCCTCCCATGCTCTCCCTCTTCCTAAAGGGATGAAGCCAGCCTGCTCAGCCTGGACAGGGGGTCCCCAGGCCTGCTCCACCCCGGGGACAGCCTGCACGCGGGCTCGGGCTGGCCTCCTGGCCCGTCTCCCCCAGACACACCCCTGACCACCGTCCTGAAACGGAGGTAAGCGTGCCCTCCACAATGCCCTGTGTCCACTGGGCCTCGAACCATGCAACGATTAGACGCCGGCTGTGTGCCACACTGCAGCGGGGGGAGGGGCCGGGCCGCGGCGTCAGGCCTCACCCCGTCTTCCCGACCCTCCTCTGGGCACCCTCAAAAGTAGGGACTGAGCCCACCTCCAGGTCCGGACCCAGGCCACTGGCCAGGAGAGGGACCCCCCCCCCCCAGGCTGGCGGCACGGCGCCCTGCACCCTCAGGCCGCACCCGCACCCACAGGCAGCACCCACAGGCGCGCCCCAGTTATCGGCACCCCTCCCACAGCCTCTCCCAGCTAACTTCCACCCTGGAACACGGGCGCTCTCCGATGAAAGGCGAAGTCTATTTAAGGCGGGAGCTCCCAGGTCCCGGAACGGAGCTGAGGTGTGTGCAATTAGCTCCGCAGCTGGGGTGACAGCCCATCAGCACCTCCACAAAGTGCCCCCCTGCTGTGAGGGGCGGGGGGGGGGGCAGGCAGGCTGCCTGGGTGGTTGCAGGAAGGCAGCCACCTGCCCCCCTCAGTCCACGACCCCAGCACCACCCCCTCCTGCCTGCGGCCCTGCTGACCTGTCCGGCCGTCAGCCCCGAGCAGGGGGCTTGCAGGGAGCCGGCGGGAGGGCAGGGCCTGGTCAGCGGTGGGTCGGGGACACCGACTGCACCTGTGAGGGGGGCGGTCAGGGAGACAGACGCCTCAGACCCCAACCCCGAGGCGTCACCACCGGGGCCTGCAGCCCCCGCTCCCTAAAGGCCCCCCCGGGGCTCTGAGTCCCGGCCTCCTCCCCTGCAGGGCCACAGGGAGGAGGTCCCCGCCTGAGCCACTGTCCCCACCCGCCCAGTGCAGGGGGGAAACTGAGGCAAGCGTCCTGGCCAGGTCCCAAGGCCAGAGGAAGCAGGGGGCGGGGCAGGCTGGAAGGAACTCGGGCTCCATGGGGGGGTGCCTGACCCCGGGAGTCCTGTCTCTGCCACTCTGGCTCCTGGCGGGTTGGTTTGGGGCAATAGGCTGGGGTCACAGCCTCCCCGGAGCGGGGGTCACCCCAGCTTCACTCCTGAGGGCCGTCCCCCCTGGGTGGCCTCAGCAAGGGGGGCGGGGAAGGGGCCGGGGAGTCACCCGCCTACCAGCCCCGCCCCGGAGCCTGCCCCCCGGCACCTGTGGGGGCGCCCCCCTGCTCCGGCCGCCACCGACCAGCCCAGGCCGGGGGACCCCAGGCTGCGCGCCTCGCGGGGCCAGAGGCGGCGAACCCCGAGTTGAAGTTTATTTTCCAACCGCGGCTGATTCACCGTCAGGATGTGGCGGCCGCGGCGGCACCGGGCGGAGGCCCCGCCCGGCCCGGGACCCCGACCCCGACCCCGCGGGCGGCGCGCTTTGGGGGCGCACGGAGCGCGCGTCGCGGGTCCCGCCCGGTCCCGCCGCCCGGTCCCCCCTCCCGGACTCAGTCTCCCCGCGGCTCCCGGGCCCAGAGGCGCGAACTTACTGGGCGGGGGGGGCGGCCAGGGGTTCGGGGGGCGGCGGCCAGGGGTTCGGGGGGCGGCCGAGCTCGGTCCGATGGGGCGGGGGCGGCGGACGGCGGCCCCCGCGGGCTCCGCACGGTTCGGCTCGCCGGTTCGGCGCGGGCTCGGGCTCCGGCGGCGGCGGGGCTGGGCTCCGGGGGAAGGGGAGGCGCCGCCCCGCCCCGCCCCGCCCCGCCCGCCGCCACGTGGGGAGCCGGCGCGGGCCGGGGCGGAGCCGGAGGGGTCGCCGGGCGCGCCTTCGGGTGTTTTCAGGGGATCCCCCGCCTTATAAATACCCGCCCCTTCCCCGCTGCGGGCCGGGCTCCTGGGGGGCGGATGGGGGCGCATGGGGGTGGGGGCGGCGGACACACCTGGAGACACCCGCCCGCCCCCCTGGGCCTCCCGCGGCCTCCAGGCGCTCACCCCGCCCCCCCCCCGTCCCCACGTGGGACCCCTGCTCAGCCAGCTGATCGCGGCCTCCAGGCCTGAGATCTCCTCTCGGAAGATGGCTCTCCGTGGGCTTCTGGGATGGAGAGCATCCCTGGTCAGCCAGGCTGCCCCGCAGCCTCCTCCGCGCAGCCCTCCCTGACTGCCACCCTGGCGGCTCCCTGGTCTCTGGCAGGATGGACGGGGTGGGGGGTGGGGTGTGTGTGTGGAGGCAGAAGGCCTGAGGGAGCTGCACCTGCCCCCCACCCGTGTCCCCCAGCCCTGAGCCCTGAGGCCTTGTTCTCTCACCTCCTCTTCCTGTCCTGCCCCCTGGTGGTGGCACCCTGTAATGCCCCCGCCTGGCCCAGCCTGGGGCTCCCCTCAGGAGGTGGGCAGCCTGCTGGCACCGCGCCCTCAGCACAGTGGCTCCCACAGGGATGCCCGGTCAGCACACCAGGGCCGCTGCCCAGTGTCAGTCTGACCCGGAGGGCCAGGCCTGCCCTGAGGGCTGCGCTCACACTCAGCATCTGACCTCCGGCTCCCACGGGCGGGAACCGCCGGGCCTCGGTTTCCCCATCTGTGAAACGAGACCAGGGCCTCGGAGGCTGTAACAGCGTGAGACGAACAAGCGGGCATGAAGGGCTGATCTGTCTGGACTGTCTCCCCGCAGGCCTGCCATGTGCAGGGCGTGGGGGGCACGTGTGGGCCAGGTGGGGGCGTGGGGGGCATGTGTGGGGCATGTGGGGCAGGTGGGGGGCATGTGTGGGGCGTGTGGGGCAGGTGAGGGGTGTGGGGGCGTGGGGGACAGGTGGGGGGCGTGGGGAGCAGGTGAGGGGTGTGGGGGCGTGGGGGGCAGGGCCCGAGCAGGGGATGGGGCCGAGGGAAGGACACTGGACGCTTCAGACGGCCCCGGGGCCTCCCAGCTCCTGCCCTGGCCGGCCTCGTGCCCTCTCGGCGCTCAGGGGCCCTCCGGTGGTGGGGCGCGGCCCGCGGTCCATTCCCAGCATGTGCGGCCCCTGCCCAGCCTGCCCGGCCCGGGAGCCTCTGCCAGGCACAGGAGCGGCGCCGGGGCAGCAGGCCGGGCTGACCGAGGGCCGAGGGCCTGGCGCCCGGGAAAGCGGGCGCAGGAGGTGCGCTGCCTCCTGGACGCCCTCCAGCCGGGACGTGCGAGCGCGGCTCCGTTTCTGGACGGGACTCCGGTTCTTAGAATGCGCGGGGGCCTCTGCCAGGCAGGCCGCCGGCCCTCCCCCAGCTCCCCGCCCCTCTCCTCAGCCCGTCCCGCGGGGGCCTCCTAGGGAAGCCCTCCTGTGCGCCCGCCCGCCCCGCCCCGCCCCGCTGGGGTCAGGCCTCTGCACCCCCGCCGCCCGGGCCCTCTTCTGGCAGCACCAGGAAGTGGGGGGAGGCGCGGCCCGCTGACTCATCCTGGCCCGTGGGCGCCTGGCTGCCGCTGGGCTGGTCGGAGGTGTGCTTGCTGACCCGGTGGACGGAGGAATGCCGGGGAGGAAGGGGGGGACCTTCCGGCCTGGCCTGGGCGCGAGCATGGTCCAGCTGGGCGTCCGCCCCTGCCCTGACCCCAGCTCTCACCCCCTGGGCCTGGGCAGCGAACAGGTCCGGAGCCTCGGCCTGAGACAGTCTGGCCGGCGCCCTGGGACCCTGCCTCCGAGGAGGCACAGCTGCCCGGAGCCCTGAGGGCTCAGCGTACCGCCCGCCGCCCCACCGCCCACCACGGGGCACGGTGCGGTTCAGGCAGCACCACCGGGACAGCCCAGCCTCGGGGAACCGGCGGGAGCGGGCACTGCCAGCCGGAGCCCGCTGGGCCTTCCCAGCGCAGCCCTTGGGGCGAGGTGACAGCAGGGCGGCCGGGTGGGGGCAGGCACTTCCGCTGAGCGGGTTTCATTTCATTTATCAGTTTTATCCGTTCCTCACCAGACGCTTCTTTTTCCTTTTAAAGCATTTTCCCTTCTGGGTCCCATGGGGGTGCCCGGGGCAGCCTCCGATGCTGCCACAGGAGGAAGCCAGTGAGAGCCTGCCCCGCCCTCACCCATCACCCCCACTCACCCCCCTCACCCATCACCCCCCCCTCACCCCTCACCCCCACTCACCCCCTCACCCCCACTCACCCATCCCGCACCCACCACCTATCCCCCCACCGCCACCCACTCCAGGGTTGGCTGCCCGGTCAGTGAGAACGGGGCGGGGTGGGGGTAGCAGTCCTGCCTGAGCAGCTCAGGCACCTCGGCGGCCATTCCCGCTCCAGCCGGCTGGCCGAGGTGGGGTCCAGCTGTGAGCCTGGCCTGACCCGCCCGCCTTCGCCTGCCTCTCCTCAGCCCTCTGCTCTGTGGCCCGGCAGCTTGGCCGGGAGGCCTGGGCGAGCCTCCTGGCAGGCTTTCCGCTTCCCAGTCTGCCTGGAGCCGGCCTGCGGCGGGAGGAGGCGCTGCCCCGGGAGGGGCAGGGGCGCTGGGCAGGGAGGGGCTGGCAGGCAGCAGCCTCCCCGTCTGAGCACCACCTTACGGGAGGTTCTCGTCACCTGCAGATTTTGTTCTTAACAAAACTCACTAAAATGTATTTAACACCCAAAACCAATACTCGCTCTGCGGCAACTTGTGGACGTGCACAGAGCAGCAAAGATGGAGATCCCAGTTGATGCCCAACAAACCTTACTCTGCCCAAACCCTAACCCCTGACCCCTAACCCTAACCCTAACCCTAACCCCTAACCCTAATCCCTAACCCTAACTCTAATCCCTAACCCAAACCCTAACCCCTGACCCCTAACCCTAATCCCTAACCCTAACCTTAAACCTGTTAACGAAAAAACCATTGAAACCTGTAAAGAATTTTAGTGAGTTTATTTGAGCCAAACTGTCGACATATGCCGGGAAGCAGAACCTCAACGAATTGAGATTATGCTCCGAAGAATGGTGGGTTACATCTGTATTTAAGCATTGCCATCAAAGGAGGGACATAGGTGGGCTACATGAAATTCATTGGATAAAGTCAAATGGTGGGAAACCCCTGGGATTGGACAAAAAGTAAAATGATGGACACATACTTAGGTGGGTACAGGAACAATTAACAGGATAATGAAGGAATTTGAGGCATCTGTCCTGGCGCCTACCACATTTGGTTGTGCCCCAGGGGCTCCAGCAAAAGAAGGAAGTTACAAGTTACCCAGACATCTCACAGATATGTTATCTTAGAGGCGAAAAGGCAAATGGGCTCAGGAAAGAAGATCTAAGTTGATCTTTGTCAGGGAAGGTATCAGCTTAGGAATGACTGCCCACTATAACCTGTTTGTAGTTAAATATTTAATTTTCAAACCATCCTTTGTGGTTATTCCAGGTCTCTGAGTTTGCAAGACTGCCACGCAGGCCTCCCCTGAGCTTGTCAGGTTAGCATGTGGCTCCTTTCGTCCACACATTCCCCTTTTGGTCATAAATCAATCCAAAGGATGCATTGATGACCAACCTTTTGGTTGGATAATGGAGTCCCACGGTGCTAGGAAGGCTCATTCCTAGGATGTCTCAGTGTCAGCATGTCTTGCTGAACAGGTGGACCACTGGGGATGGGGCAAGACCATAACCTTAGATGGCATTTAAGGTCGAATTATATATATTAAAAAGGCAGGTAAATGGGAGGCAGTCAAATCCTATATGTCCTTGTTAAAAAGTATTCTGGATCATTTCTAATTTTGAGCCACCATGATCCGAGTCTTTTTGCTGTTTGTCTTACGTTTTGCTTTTCTGCATCTAATATAACATTTACATATCAAGAACAAAAGTAACAATAGTAAACCAATAACACTGATTAGGAACAGAAAATGTCTAATACTAGACAAGGAAAATTCTAAGGGGAACAAGCATCACAGCTAACCAAAAAACCCTTTACATGTATTATCATAATCTTTTATTAAGCTAATTATGCTTTCCTCCTTCATCCACTGTCATTTGTACCTTATGATATGTTTGGCCAAATGAATTAAGATTCTACTATTTCATTATCTAGAAGCTCTAATTTTCTTCTGGCCAATTAGTTCCCATAAAAATGGCTTCATGGGGAGGAGTTCAATTTCCCAATACATTGGTTTTTCAGTATCAATATTATCACAGATTTTATGAACACCAGGCAAAGTCATTCTGACTATAATTTCAGTATTACACCATATTCTAGTATTATTTAATGTAAACTTGGTGATACTACAGTAAAGATTGCTTTTAACCCTTCCCAGCAAAAACGCCCCTTTCCTATATACTATATTGTTATTCGTTGGGGTAGATACAATAAGCCAGGACTGGGTGAATTCAGTATTCCATATGGATTGAGGGCATAACCATTCACTTTTCCAATTTTCAGACAGTGAGATGGGTTCACATTGTTTATTATTTTTAAATATGGCCCATCTACTTCCCATTGGAAGTATTCTAGTATTATTGAGGATGGTCCCTATGCCGGCCAGTTGAACTACTGGAATTTAAGCCTAGGATTTAACTCGCACCTGGGCTTTTAAAAACACAATATTGTAGATCACATTTCCCATTTAAAATTTTCCAAATGCCTGGGGAACCATATGAGTCCCATAAGTGTCTGGCCTGGGCTTCTGCAGCCATTATAGTTGGCCATTGTTTCATAGCCACTTCAGATTCCTTGCATTAGCATAGACAACAGGCCCAGTTGAATTAGGGCACAAGCATGTTCCCATTGTTGGGTTTGGGCATGAGTTTTTAGTCTGTCGAGCCTGTTCTATCCATTAAACTAAGGCTTTATTATCTTTCCATGCTGCTTCCCACTGTTGTTCCTTCTTCCAGAAACAGCATTCCCTCTATGTGACCTATTTGAGATAAAAATCTTTTTCTAATGAATGACATTCTTCATTAGCTACATACAACTTCAGCTTGTCCCGGATACCAAGGCCAGCCCCTGCTCCTCCAAGTATTCCTCTTTTGCTTCTTTTAGGGAGACCAATGTTGTTGGATCCACCAGAAATGTTGTTGCCATTGGGTAGCTATGGCTTGGGAGCAGTTAGGGTATACTGAGTGGAGCCCAAAATGTTGAGTTTCCCATGCCATAGTTAAATGGGAAGGTGACCCTCAAATGAGCTAGAGTTTGAGTATTCCATAGGGCTTCCCACAAGCATCCAGGATGCAAGGATGGAGGGGTAATTATAAACATCTCTACCCACCAAATGATGTCAATAATTTCTGAAATGGGATCCATTGATTTCTTTCTTGTTTCACAGACATCCAGCCACAAGAGCATGGCTGGTGAGTCCGAGGACATGGTATGCTATGACAGATAGGACAGGCTGCTGCAAGCCTTTGGCCATCATATCCAGGTGTTTTTCTTAGCTATTCATCACCCATCTCTATAGCCATACAATATTCATCCAGATTACATCCATATACAATTCTACCAGTGGAATTATCAGGGAAATATTCTTGGAGGTATTTGCCTAAGGTGGGTCCTTTATCATAGATAGAGCCAGAAAACAACAACAACAACAACCAAAGCTTATATTGATAGCAGAAGACCAATGTGTGGCTAACAAGGCATTAATTTCACTATCATACCTGATAACCAGAACATCATTGTATAGTAGGTAGGAAAGGTTAGCAGGTATCTAAGTTAAATTTTTCATATCTAATAAAGAAAGAGGTCTGGGGGGTAGACATTGTTTCCACTAGGGAACCATAAGGATAATAATAATATGAAAATCATTTTATGTACATTCAATCAGTATCAATCAGATGATATAAAAACAAGCTATCAGTTTGTGAGTATACAGGCCTTGTTGACGTCATCTTGGGATAGCTGTCTGCCTCCGTGGCCAGCGACTTCTCGTCCTTGAAAAGTCTGTGATCTCCGCTGCAGACGGAGATGGTGTCAGAGATGGGAGTAGATGTCCATTCAGTCAGATGCCTTTTTTAAATGAGAAATGTGAATCCATGAGCTAACTCCTTTAAGCTTAGCTGCACATGGGTTAGTTAGTAATACCTGGTAAGGTCCCCTCCAATGAGGTTGGAGAGTTTTTTATTTGGTGTCTTTTCTAAGACAGCAAATCTCCTGGTTGTAAGCCATGATCTTTGAACGCTTCGTCTCCCGGGAGCGCACTGTGAAATGAATCTGTTACCAATTTGTTAGTTCCTATAATGCAGAATGTCTGCTCTTTACTTTTCCCTATATTCAGGAAACAAGAGATTTAAGAGTCAACAATATTTTAAATAGAATCATAAGAATAATTATCTTCAATTCATTTAGTCCCATAGTTGTTTTTGTTCATTTATTCCTTGAAGTTCTATAAATCTTCATCCAGTTCAAAATATGACCTGCTTAGAAGCCTGCAAGTTAGAGTAAATCTGAGTCCTTTTCATGGATTTTTCTAGACATATATACCTACAAATGCATCAGAATAAAGCTGTCCACAAATGACAAAAATTTAAAAGTGGCATGGTTATAGATTTGATAAAAACTTTGCTTTTCTATAAAATATAACATTCCAAGACAACAACTTCTTGGTAAGTAATAATCCCTGTAAAATGACATAGAGAATAATATAAAATTTGTATACCTTTAGATTCAATTATAATTTCAACATATAAAGAATAATATGTAAGAGTTTAAAATGAGGCACATGGCTTATTGCAAGCAGTGTATTGAGCATTGAAAATAATACATAAACTCCCAATATGTGAAACGCAAATACCCAGAGTATCACTGGCAGACGCCCTCACAGGGAATCATGACTCTTGGCTTGCCAGTGTCCCTGACTGGACACATGCTACCCTCCTAAAGTTTCCTGTTTGAACTTGGCTCTGAGAATCTCTGAAAGTTTCTTTCTGAAGCAGAGTGCCTTAACAAGGCACGTAACCTGTCCTTGCTCTTGATTGGAGCTCAGGCACACGGTCTTTCCCGATTGGCTAATTCAAAGGGAGGGGTTGGCCCTTGCTCTTTCAAGGGAAGAAGCAAACCATGCGGCCAACATGGCGGCTGCCAAGTCACAGTCCAAAATGGAGGCTGTCTAAACTATTCTTTGACAGAGAAGATGATTTGTTTATTCTCACAACAAATAAGGAAAGAGCAAACCAAATCCCTAAAAGATAGACAGCTACAATTATATTTCAGACAAACAGACAGAAATCTCACTAGCTGTTTCTGGAGGCTGAACCCTGAGAGGGAGAGCAAGAAGAGCCCCCAAGATTAATAAGAATTCTTGGCAGCTGCTGGGACATTCTTGC